>NW_012046238.1:0-5895 GCF_000956235.1 Wasmannia auropunctata
TACGTATGTATATCGTAATTATAATATCGTTAATATCTCTAAAATTATAATACCGCTTATAATATATTTATAAATGTTCTAAAAAATTATCATAACGAAAAGTTACCATTTTGATAATATTATTTTGCGACTTATATAAAATGTCAGAAAATAAATTTTATAATAATGTATATTAAATATACGTAAAAAGTTTCTTTTTGAACAATATTGTATTTTTGTTAATATTTTTTGTTTAAAATTTTTATATGTTTTCAATGTTTTTAAATGTATTTTTGTATATTATAGCATTTTTACAACATTATTATCTAACTACATATAATACATATTATGTTGTTATTCACGCGTACACTTGTTGCTTTTTTCTCTTTTTCTGGAAAGATAATTTTTGAATAATACGAAATTAATTAAAAATTATCCGTACACGTAGTTCTTTGTGTAACAGCTATTACTGGATGAATTGGAGCGGCATGTCCAATATTATTTCAACGATGTGATTTGTATTCTTCTTAGAAACATCTGAGAATGTTTGTGGCATTTCTAAAATTGTCAATTATCAAGAATTATTTTTAAAATTTGGTGACTGTATATAATATCCAAATATTAATTTTAAATGTGATATTTCTTTAATAGATACATGATAAGAGTTGTTGCTATTTTATTTTATGCATAGTTATTTTACGCATGATCGCACTCGAGGATCGTATAATCACGATAACTGTGAATTTTTCATAAATTAATTATCATACAAGATAAATATTTTGTATTTCAATGCGTTTCTATTTCGCTTTGCTCATTCAAAATCAATAGCAGCATTAATTTGGATTTATTATTTATGTTTTTTAATAAGATCCATTTATGCTCTATCATCGACAGTGATGTTGACGGCAAGTCGTGGAAGACGTGAAGTATGCTTGTACTTTACTAAGAAATAGCTTGTATCGACCGTGCGCACTAGTGTAACCTTGAATTTTAATTCATGAAGTTGTCAGTCGTCAGTTGGCAAATTATAATTGTGCCATTCCATCAATTAATATCATGGTGTTCTACATTTGCGCAATAGGCAGTATTCAGGCATTTCTATGTCTCATACGTTTCGTATCCTTTTTTTATTTTACATGTTTCTTTTTCTTTTATTGATAATTATTTTTATTTGTTAAACTTCACTAATTTGGTTAAATTTTTTTTTAATTTTATGGAAAATGAAGCAATACAAACATTAAGTAAGAATATTATATTTTTATAAGAAAGTTCTTTGCTCTTTTGGGATGCATCTATTTGTTTACATATTCCAGAATTTCTTTTAAAAATAATATTTTGGATTATATCACGTATCTTTCTTAAAATTTTTAATTGCATTATAAAGCTACATTATATTTAATTAAACATAACGTACATTTTTAACATCAAAACGTGATAATAAAAAAGTTATTTATTTTGTATTTTTTTTTATTTAGTGTGTTTTCGTGATATCATAACAATCTTTGGTTCGGCGTTTAAATAATAAAGTAGAAAAATGAAATTTTTTCATACATATTTTACTGTTTACAACATGCATTAGTTTTTTTCTCACAATATTCTGTTATGTTAAAATGTACAATGTATCATAAATCTAGTTACAATTATATAATTATCAATAACTATTTTTATATCAAAGATGTTGATAATTTTTGTTAAGTCTTTTTTAATTAAATTAGTAAAGATTTAGTTTTGATAGAAATCACGATATTCAAAAATGTGCAAAAGCGACTCAATGGTTCTCGTGCAACTATATTAATGCGACACGTATCATCGCGATTATACCGAGAAGCAGTTCCCCCTCCCATTATTTTCTTCACAGTAAAACCTTCGCGCACATCTCGCATACGTATTAGAACGTTCTACGCAGCAACCGACGAAGCATCTTTGTGTGTTATTCTGTCACGATGGATTCATTATTGCTTCCGTCGCCTTTTGTGCTATTATTGAGTACTCTGATTATTATCGGCGTTCTGAAAATTATCTCTGTACTGCATCACACATATTTTTACTGGAAAAATAAGGGTCTACCTTACCTGCCAAATTCGTTATCATCTTTTATAACGACATGGAAGTTGATATCGGGTTACATAAGTTTTACCGATTATTGCCAGTATTTGTACAATTACTTCCCAGATGCTAAATACGTTGGAATAGTGGAAATGTTCAATCCTACCCTGCTTGTGCGCGATCCCGAACTAATTAAAGACATTGTTGTGAAGGATTTTGAACATTTTCCGGATCATCGCAGCTTCATTGACGAAAGTGTAGAACCATTGTTTTCTAAGAACATTTTCGCCTTGCGTGGAGATCGTTGGAGAGAAATGAGGAATATCTTAAGCCCCTCTTTCACTGCCAGTAAAATGAAGTTTATGTTCGATTTGCTATCAAAGTGTTCTCACGATTTTGTCGACTATTTGGTGGACCATCCGGAACTTTGTCATACGATCGAAACTAAGGAGGTCTTTAGACGATACACTACCGATGTAATTGCTACGTCAGCTTTTGGAATAAGTGTAAATTCTATGAAAGATCAAAACAATGAATTTTATGTAAAGGGAGTGGAGACTATCAAATTTCCTACAGGACTACTAGCAATGATCAAGTTGATGATCTTAATGAAGTATCCGTGGTTTGCTAAATCAATTGGTCTAACTTTTTTTTCGCCGAATACGGCCAAATTTTTCAAAAAAATCATACAAGAAACACTTAGAGCGCGTGAAGAACAAGGTATCGTTAGACCAGACATGATCCATTTGTTAATGCAGTCTCGAGATAAAGAAGACACTGTTCACAAGATGTCATTGAACGACATTGTTTCGCAAGCTTTTATCTTTTTCATTGCGGGTTTTGAAACTTCTGCGACCTTAATGTGTTTAGTTGCTCACGAACTGGCGGTTAATCGAGATGTTCAAGATCGTTTGTACCAGGAGGTACAGCAACATCTTGTCGACGGAAACGGTGAAATTTCTTACGAGTCGCTAATGAAGATGTCTTACATGGACATGGTGACTTCCGAGACTCTTAGAAAATATCCACTAACGGTTTTCCTTGATAGACGTTGTGCAAAGAGATACGAATTACCTCCATCGCAACCAGGCTGCAAGAACGTGATTGTCGAACCTAACGATGGTTTGCTGTTTCCTGCTTATGCTATACAACGCGATCCGAAATATTTTCCGAATCCGGATAAATTCGATCCCGAAAGATTCAGCGAAGAAAACAAAGATAACGTATTCCCATACACTTATCTACCATTCGGTCTTGGGCCCAGAAAGTGTATCGGCAATCGATTTGCTCTTATGGAAACTAAGATCTTAATAGCTCATCTTTTACAAAAGTTTACTTTGAAAACTACGGAAAAAACCGTCGAACCTATTGTATTTACTAAAAAGGAACTTATGTTGAAACCTGTTGACGGATTCTGGGTTGGCTTGGAGAAGAGAGAAACGTAAAAATTTTGCAACAGATATATTATTTTACAATATATAATATGTAATTTGTGCGAAAAAGTATTATCGCATTTTGTACTTTCAAAATATTCTACGCTTTCAAACATAATTAAAATACGCAGTAAAATTGGTTTGCAATTTATTACATTATCATTTAAATCAAATGCAGAAATCGAATGTTATTATCAATGCTAAAAAAAGCAAATTTTTATTGATGTGAAATGAAGAAATTAATAAGTAATTAAGTATTAAGAAATATTAATAAGTATTATAATAATAAACATTGTGTGCTTTGCTTAGATTAGCGAATTTATTCGATCGTACTGGTTATTTTAATGACTTATGAAATTTGTACTGATCGCCTAATAGGTATAATAAAGGTTTAGTAGTATAATGTTTTTAATATTTTATGCAAAATTGAATGTTTTTATAATGCAAACGTTTATTTAACTTTTTTACTTTTAGAAAAATTTATTTTCTTATTAGTGCAGAGTTACAGTTTAGAGTTAGAGTTAGAGTTTAGTAATTTATATATTTCCTTACAATTTGTTGTAAACTTAAGCAATCTAAGTACTAAGGTAGAATACAAATTAAGCATTAAAATTAATTATTTTATATTTTGAAAAAGAACAAATTATATTATACACACAGACACACATTAATTGATGCAATATTATGCGCGTATCACATACGCATTTACATCTTACAATAATTATAATACTCTTAATATGTTTAATATTATAATACCTCTTATATGTTCATAAATGTTCCAAAAAAAATTATTATAATGAAAAGTAACCGTTTAGACAATGTTATTGTATAAGTTATATAAGATTTCAAAAAATAGACTTCATAAAAATGTATATTAAACATACTCTCTAATTTTTCTAGAGTGAATCTCACTTCAAAAGATTGAAAATTCACTCCAAAAAATTTAGAGAGTAAATAGAAAACTTTCTTTTTAGCAATAATATTGTATATTTTTGTTAAAAATATTTTGTTTAGAATTATTATATATTTTAAATGTGTTTTTTATATTAAAATATTCATACGATAATTTTTATAATTTTATCTAACTGTATTGTGTTGCAATTCACGCATGCATTTGTTGCTTTTTTCTTTTTTTTTCAAAGAGGTAATTTTTAAATAGTACGAAATTATTCAAACATTATCCGTACACGTAACTCTTTGCATAATCGCGATTAGAGGATGAATTGGAGCGGCTAATTGCGTGATCCAATGTTATTTCAACGATGATTTGTTTTCCTTTTAGAAGCTTCCTAACATAATATTTGAATGTTGCATTTCTAAATTTTTCAATTACCGAGAGCTATTTTTAAAATATGTTAGCTGGCTATGACATCCAATCATTAATTTTAAATATGATATTGCTTTAAGAGATACGTGATAAGAGTCGTTATTGTAGTTATTTTACAAATGAATGCACTCGGAGATCGTACAAACACGTTATCTGTGAATTTTTAAAATTTATCATTCAAGATAAAGATTTTCGGTGCGTTTTTAATTCGCTTTATTTGCTCACTCAAAATCAACGTGAGGATTAATTGGGATTCATTGCTTATCTCGGCCATGCCCACTAGTGTTACCTTGAATTACAATTCATGTAGCTGTCAGTCAGCAGTAGGCAAATTCTAATTGTGCCATGCCCTCAATTAAGATCGTGTTGTTTTACGTTCGCGCGATTGTTCGTGGGTAACGTTCGGGCATTTCTATGCCTCATATCTCTCACATTCATATTTTCTTTCATATTTTCTTTCTATATTTCACATGTTTCTCTTTCTTGTAATAGCGATGTAAGCGATGTGCTATTTTAGGCACCTGTGACGTAAGTGAGAGTTTCGCATTTTCATCCTTAGATTGCCTGACCACCGATCCATATATTATCAATACGTATTGCAAAGTGCTGTTGCACATATAACTCGTGTGAAATTCATTATTTCTTACATTTTCTTATTTTTAACAATTTTTATTTTTACTTTTATGTACTTGTGAATAAACATTTCTTATGCTTGTGATAAACAATATGTTGTATATGTGCACGTGCATTTTAGTAGCAAAACAAGTCGGTAACAATCGATTAGAAGTAATATCATCGTAATCTGTGAGTAATACGCAGATGAAGATCAAAGATCAAGTTCCATCAGTCACATCAATAACTTATTGTTAGTACATTTATTTAGTTAGCATACCTTGTGCGTTTACATTATTCCAAAGAAACACAAAGAAGTCTTGAACAAATTTTGTCATGGAGATAATATATGAGCCAAATTTTTTTGATTCTTTAAAATTGACTTTTTGTAAACAAAAAGAATGCAAAAATTATTTTATAAAATTAAATCAATAAAGATTGACTTTTCATAGAAGCCACAATATTTAGAAATATCTAAAAGATCGGAAGAGCACACGT
>NW_012046239.1:0-345 GCF_000956235.1 Wasmannia auropunctata
ATGCGGAAAACACTTTATTTGGGCACATAATTATTAAAAATAAAATTTATATTATAATTACCAAAAATTACCATTTTTACCATAATTTTACTGCAAGTAATTGTCAGATTGAAAATGACGGTAATTTTTCATCTCTAATCATGTCATACACGCAGACATACATTAATTGATGCAATATACCTGTATCACATACGTATGTATATCGTAATTATAATATCGTTAATATCTTTAAAATTATAATACCGCTTATAATATATTTATAAATGTTCTAAAAAATTATCATAACGAAAAGTTACCATTTTGATAATATTATTTTGCGACTTATATAAAATGTCAGAAAATAAA
>NW_012046240.1:0-339 GCF_000956235.1 Wasmannia auropunctata
TGTCTATATTAGTCCAGTCACCAGGGAGCTAAAAAGGGGTTTACCTGGAAAGACTCGAGGGAGTTTTGATATTTGGTATAGTTATGTAATTTGGTGCCCTTATTACAAATTTACATTTTGCTACCAAAAAAATTGACGCGCCGGCGTCGCCATATTAAAAAAAATAGCTAAAAAATTGATCAAAAATCAGTTTTTCGCAAATATCTCGTTCCAGGTGTATCTGTCGACAAAAACACTTCTATAGTAAATTGTAGAGGAGAAAATTTCCTACAAATTATGTTCTATACATTTTTTTTGTAAAATTAACGGATTGCCTGTAATAGATCGGAAGAGCACACG
>NW_012046241.1:0-817 GCF_000956235.1 Wasmannia auropunctata
CATTTAGTAATTCAAACTAATTCATTTTGTTCTGTCTAATTTATAAGACGTTGAATAACCTAAACGTAATTAAATTAGTATCTTTATCGCAAAGTAACGAAGTGAAAATTTCACTGCGAAATTTCGTTCGCGGCACTAACGTCGCATTATCATGCATTTGAGACTGCTAAACAGACTACCTACTTCTCGTTTTCGCAACACACGTTGCGGCAAGAGCAGCCGCGCGTAAGAAGTGCGTTCAACGAGATGTCGAAAGATCCGCGACAGCAATTTTAATCTTTCACAGCGTGGCGGTGGAGGGACGACGGCGGTTTATCTCCGCCCTGCAGAAGATCGACGCGTGTAGCGTTTCCCGGCTCTTTTTTCACCTTGCACCACCGAGCGGCGGCGGCATCAGACGCATTGTGCTTGATATTTATTATTCCTCGCTGGTGTTTCCGGTTTTTGTCAGCGGCAGGAAGCGCGCACGTATCCCGTACGCACGAGCGATCTATCGAGCCCACCCTATCGATCACGTCGTGTGCCGATAATGCTCATTGTATCGGCCGATCTGTACATACCTTACTTGAATGGAAAACATTCTTTTCTCCGTTCGTTCTCTCGTGTTCCGAACAGCGATATTAGTCCAGTCACCAGGGAGCTAAAAAGGGGTTTACCTGGAAAGACTCGAGGGAGTTTTGATATTTGGTATAGTTATGTAATTTGGTGCCCTTATTACAAATTTACATTTTGCTACCAAAAAATTGACGCGCCGGCGTCGCCATATTAAAAAATAGCTAAAAAATCGATCAAAAATCAGTTTTTCGCAAATATCTCG
>NW_012046242.1:0-872 GCF_000956235.1 Wasmannia auropunctata
CGTAGTACTGGCGGCGGACGTTACACATGTGTCAGCCCTCTCATTGATTGACACTTACGTTTTACGCAGTCGTAGTCGTGAAAGATAAAGTTGAACCATCTTTCATAACGCAATTTACAACTAGTAGCAGCAGCTTACAACTACGATTTACAACCATTCACAACCACTTACGTCTACGTTTACGCAATTGTAGACCGGGCTTAAGGCGGGGTTTACATAGAGACGTAGACGTAGACATAAGAAATTGGGAAGATATGAATGGATATGGAAAAATAGGAATGGCGAGTTACTTCTCTCGTGATTGGCTGAACGTAGAAAAATATCAAAATTTTAATATTCTATACGTTCTACGTCTATACGTCTACATCTCTATGTAAATCGTGCTTGAGGCCCGACAATACGTATGTCGTCAACGACATACATAATAAACCGAGCATTCCTATGCTTTTGCTGTGGAGGGGGTGAAGTCGGAAGTTGGCAGAATACGACTGAGAGAGATAGTGCGATTTGAGGAGAATGCTCTCTCTTTTATCTTACTGCAAGATGACGCTGGTGTCAATTGACAGCTGTTGACATCGGCCTTCTTACCAATCTTACTATAAGCAGAGAGGATCCGAGAGCGGACATGCCGGCCTTTTGGCTGTAACGCTAAAATGTCCTGGCGCACTATCGCCTTCTAAAGAAGTGGATCCAAATTACATAGCAAAATCAAGATTTCTGCACAAAAATTACGCATTAGAAAGTAAGGAAATATACTTTCTAATGCGTAATTTTTCGAGAATAAAGCTCCAGCAGACTCGAAAAGTGGATTTAGTACGGACACGCACCACAAATTGTGCAGAAATCTAGATTTTGCTATGTAATTTGGATCC
>NW_012046243.1:0-339 GCF_000956235.1 Wasmannia auropunctata
GCCCATCGCGTGCTTCTCCGTAGCTCCGAAACGAGTAGATGTAATATCACAATTAAATTGCCGAAGGCAATCTAATAAATCGATGCTCAAAGCATCTAGTACTTAAAAACCCCCCTCCCTCGCGACGTCCAATAAATACTAAATTACATCTATACGAACCATTTTCACCGAATCTGTAAAGAAATTTATTGCGAAAAAATTGGTTCATATAGATGTAATTTAGTATTTATTGGACGTCGCGAGGGAGGGCGGTTTTTAAGTACTAGATGCTTTGAGCATCGATTTATTAGATTGCCTTCGGCAATTTAATTGCGATATTACATACTACTCGGTTCGGAG
>NW_012046244.1:0-470 GCF_000956235.1 Wasmannia auropunctata
TAGGTATTCCTATTCGCCATCTTGGTTCCAGCTAAGTGGACAATGTAATCCCAACTTTGCTCAACAATAAAGTTAGAAATTAATAATTATTACAATTTTTTATTTTATTATTGCAATTTACTGCAACGCAGCAAAGCATCTTGATTGTAATGTACATTTACTTCGTCAGACGTACTATAAACTCATCACTTATTAGTTGCTTTCCATTTACACCAAAACTCAGATAATTCTCATTTGTAACGTTATAACTCAGTTGAATGTACGTTCCTTTTTATTCTAATAAGTAAGATTCAACTGAGTTTTTACTTATAATCTGCATAAAGCTCGAAATCGTATGCTTTACCGAGTCTATTAACTCACATTAAAAGTAAGGTATAAACGTATACTTTTACGCTCAATAACTTTCTATCAAAGTAAACAAGTAATAACATCATTATCTGAGTATAAAAATACTCACATAACTTTAGATT
>NW_012046245.1:0-436 GCF_000956235.1 Wasmannia auropunctata
CGATCATTCGACAGACAGAGAGGATCAAGTATCACGTGGTATCGCTCGTATACCTTTCTCTCTCGCACTCCTTGCCACTCTTGGACTCGCTTGCGGCCTGCAGAGAACAAAGGCATTCCACCTCCAGGTATCTATATACTCAAAGGATTAGAGGCTCTCTAACGTTAAGGCACTATAGATGTAGGTATTCCTATTCGCCATCTTGGTTCCAGCTAAGTGGACAATGTAATCCCAACTTTGCTCAACAATAAAGTTAGAAATCAATAATTATTACAATTTTTTATTTTATTATTGCAATTTACTGCAACGCAGCAAAGCATCTTGATTGTAATGTACATTTACTTCGTCAGACGTACTACAAACTCATCACTTATTAGTTGCTTTCCATTTACACCAAAACTCAAATAATTCTCATTTGTAACGTTATAACTCAGTT
>NW_012046246.1:0-352 GCF_000956235.1 Wasmannia auropunctata
ATTTTTCAGCAAAATCATTCTTTCCTTATGTCACTTTCTTAGCTACTCCTGTTAAAATACGCTTTTATTTTAGCTAATAAAATTGTATCTTGCAACAAATATATTTATCTTTAAAAAGTAAAAAGTATTTTAACAGGAGTAGCTAAGAAAGTGACATAAGGAAAGAATGATTTTGCTGAAAAATGTAAAAGTTTTCCTGGATATTCCTTAATAGAATTAGCTAAACATTATTTGATTTTTTTCAGCAAATATTTTTTGCTGTAGCGCCTAAATTTTAACAACTAATAAATTTAGCTTTGGCAGTAACAATATTAGTTGTCCCTATATTTTAAAAACACACATTAGCTGCCAC
>NW_012046247.1:0-740 GCF_000956235.1 Wasmannia auropunctata
GTGCACTGCCTATTTCTTGCCGCACTTTCAATTGCGGTGCGCACATGTAGCTCAGTCGGGATTCCGGAAATGGCGAGCCTAATCTACACGCTGGCTTAACCCCGACGCGTCGATCGATCGCGAGCGTGAGTTAATTATTAATCGACGCGCCAACATGCTACGTGTAAATGACGATTACGTCGGAATTTCCAGAGTCGATTCCGCATTCCGCGTGATTCGTGAATACCGCGTATGTTATCAGAGAGAAAATGTTTGTAGACAAGGAGAAAATAAACTTGTTTGACGAATTTGTATAATGAAAAGAGAAAAAAAATAGATAAAGCCTGAAATATCTTACATTTCAATCAATCGTACAAAAAAACAAAATTATCTCTATCGCTACGTCTTTTTTTTTAAGTGAAACATACATGCCATTCTTTACTATTAAACTTTACTATTTAATTAAATCGAATGCAAGCTGGGTTACACTGCTTCGCGAATCATCGAACGCGAACGCACGGTGAGAATGCAGCAGGTGGGTGAAAGAATTGCCGGAAGTGCAAATAGCGCATCTCGCTTGCGCGAGGTCAGAGTTCGCGCGGATCGCGCTGACCTACTGCTTCGAGGGCCGCAAACACGCCATAAACACTTCGTGCAGCCGTATCGTTCAGTTCGTCGCGTGAATCTCTCGATACCAGAGAGACGACTTCGGCTACGAGTTGCAACGGAACGGCCGCTACGAAGTGCAATGGCTTCAGTCT
>NW_012046248.1:0-961 GCF_000956235.1 Wasmannia auropunctata
AAACCTTATTGAAAAATATCAGACTGGGGGATTGATGGACGCGCGCGCGTGGACATCCGCGTTAAGCGGATTACACGTCACGGACGACGCCGCGCCGACGATCACGTGAAATTCCGGACGGGGCCGACGTCGGCGGCTGGGCTGGAGAGGCGTCGTGAATCCGCCGCCGTTTGCGGATCAGGAGGAAGGAGTGCATTTATCTCCGGTCGAAAAAGACAACCGTGACGCCATGTTACGTCGACATGTCCGCCACGGGAAGGAGCAGCTCCGGCGTTACGTCTTAACAGCGGACGCAGCTTCGTCTCTTTTCCTTCCTCGCTCGCGTCGTCCCGTCCCTTCGTTCCCTCCGCCTGCCGCCGTGCAGGAAACGCGATCGCGCGCGGATCTCGGTCAACCCGATGCCAGCGGGCGATTCACCCGTTCACCGCGATCGATTGTCACGCGGTTCCGCGGACAACACACCGCGCGCGCTCAACTCACATTTTTCTCTCTCTCTCTCTCTCTCTCTCTCTCTCTCTCTCTCTCTCTCTCTCATATTACAATTATATAAAAAATTTGTCTTTTCTCTCTAATCTTTTTTTAAATAATGTGTAGTTAAATATATAGAAGGTTGAAATTATACCTGCTATTTTAATTTAATATAAAGCATAAGTACTAAATGTGATAAATATGGTGCGATTATATATGATGATTCGATAATATGTTATGAATCAATAAATAAAAGTTCATTATGATTTCTCATTTATATTATAGATTAGATAAAATTCAAATGCAGAGCAACTTGTTCAACCATCAATACACAACATTAAATCTCTTTTATAAGTGTAAAGTTGTTGTTGTTATTTTCTTGTCTCTTTATATGATAAGCGGCTTTGGACTCCCGAAAATAATGACATCGATATCCAAGAGTATTGCAAGGACATGCTGAAGGATTAAGAGTTTTTTTTATCGAAACGCGCCC
>NW_012046249.1:0-380 GCF_000956235.1 Wasmannia auropunctata
AACAAATATAGTAAGCAAAATGAACGTTCGCCGTTCTTCTAATTTGGAAATCTATTTTCTGTTTAAAATATTTGTATATAATTTTTTTCGTAATTTTTTCATCTATATTTCTATTTATATATATTAGAAAAAACCATAATCAAATAATTTTAATCAAAGCGGATATTACCGCTATAATTTTACAGAAAACAATTAATAACATAACATAAAGATAGGAAAAAAGTTTACATTTAAAAATGAGCGAGATAATAGGAGTATTTCTTTTGTAAAAGAAAAATCAGTGAATATGTAATCTTATGAAATAATTTTTGGATAACATTCTAGTAAAATTATCCATTTGCATTATTAAATAAAATATTTGAATAATGTTCAAGTCAATT
>NW_012046250.1:0-417 GCF_000956235.1 Wasmannia auropunctata
AAAAGCACCCATCGTTTTTAACTTCCACATGAATATATCCGTTCCAGATATAAAGACTCTTATAAGGAATATTGAACGCAGTACAGTTATGGACACATCGGTTGCAACACTTTCTTTTTATAGGTTTCAAAACGCATTAATATTTTGCAAATGGGGACCACGATTGGTGTTATACTGTCTCTAGACTAAAGATAGTACATCGTGGTTCGCATTTGCAAAATATAAGTTATCTATAAAATAGATATTATGTATATTAAATATATATTAGAAACCTATAGAAAAAATGTGTTGCAACCGATGTGTCCACGACTGTACATAAAAAAAGATTGTATAAATTAGATAATTGTGATTAGTAATTGCAATTAGGAATGAAGGGTCTCATCCAGTGATATCTGTGAAAGTTCACTTCCGGCGTAT
>NW_012046251.1:0-398 GCF_000956235.1 Wasmannia auropunctata
TGAAAATACGTCTGTATATTTCTTTACTACTATCTTTACACAAATCTATCCCCTTGTCCATTCTATAAGTGCTTCATCTCTTTTTAAACGTCATCGCGTGCTTGTGTGTTACACACATCGAAGCGTCTCAATGAATATTGCAAAAATTAATTTACTGGTCTGAGGAGAAGCGAAAGAAATTCTCACTCGCAATGTTTACCAACACGGAAAGAACGATTTTGTTGAAAGGTCTAAAAATTTTGCTAAATACAGACTTGAAAATAATTTTTTGTTGAATCAAAATAATTTGTTGGAATGTTAAAACTGATAAGCATTGCTATAAAACGTTTTGATATTCTAGCAATCATTTTGACTTTCGCACAAAATTATTTTGATTATTAAACAAAAATTATTTTAAG
>NW_012046252.1:0-463 GCF_000956235.1 Wasmannia auropunctata
AATTATTCAATGTGGAGGGGAAAAACACAGCGTGTGTAAATTTATTCATACTAGGTAGTTATACTAATATATGTATGTATATTAAATTATATACATGCATGTATGCACATTTAAATTAGTTTTATAAAAATAAAATTGTAATTGTTTCCCCACATGTTATATAATTAAACTACATAAATTTAAAATATAAACTCAAACATGATTTCATACTCAAAGACATATGTATATATTTCATAGTGTAAGAAATTATATTTAGGAAATAAAGAGAAGAATGTGGAATTGTTAAAATATTTTATTACAAATCAATGCTCATATTATTTGTCGAAGACTTGTTTTACATGATTAATACACACACACACACACACACACTCGTTTTAATACTATCTACAAAAATTATCTTCATTTGTTGCTGAATCAAGAGAAATTGTGCATTACATACAATACATATATATATATATATATA
>NW_012046253.1:0-361 GCF_000956235.1 Wasmannia auropunctata
AATTATATGTGAAGACAGATTAAGTGTATGTATAAATAAAATTTATACTTATAAACATTGAAATCGATAAATAATTGTCATATGTTTTAAGGGGTTACACCACCTTGACCGCCTAAAAATCAATCGGTAACTTTGGGAATTTTTTTTAGGAAAACAATAAAAATAACAAAAAATTTGTTTTAAGGTTTTAATAATCAAGTCTTTAGAAGTAAAAAATATTTTTTTATTTATTTTTTAACTAAAATGGCAACGCTAGAAGCCAATTTACTAAATGTCGTTTTGTCAAATCGGCGTTGCGGGGATCTGCCATTCGATTGAACCTGGAGCAAAAAAACCAAATTTTTTAAAACTATATAATATA
>NW_012046254.1:0-448 GCF_000956235.1 Wasmannia auropunctata
CATATATTTTTCAAAGTCGAGTCGCCAAATTAATAATGAAAAAATAAAGTGTGGGAAAAGATTTTAATCGTTTCTCAAATGTTTTCCCATTAATGCTATTACTAATATATAATTAATTTGATCTTGTTGTGTAATATTTACATTACGCAATGAAAAATGGAAAACGGTGACAGTCGTTAATTCATTGCCAAAATAATTGCTATCCGGGAGCAATCCGGAAGATTCGGGATTCATTCCTTTCTGCAGCAGATCTCTTGACATTCGACGAGGCTTTTTACTGAAAAAATAATTATGCTACACTTAATAATAATATTAATAATAATGAAATCAATATAACATTATAGGATAGAATTCACACGTATTAAAACATATATATGTCATAAATATTTTTTTAAATCGTTTCGTTGAAATTTGAGAGTGTCTGCTGCAGACACAGAATTAATCCTGG
>NW_012046255.1:0-312 GCF_000956235.1 Wasmannia auropunctata
GTATCGATATCAATTCGACATCGATTCGATATCAAATTGGCGATCGTTTCTCACTGGCATTCAAAATTACGGACACGAATCAAAATCGATGTTTAAATTGATATAATTTTGATAAAATGGTTTTGATGTCAAATCGATATCGATTCGAAGTATCATTTCTCACTGGGATACAGGCGCCCCATAGAAGATCACGGAATGGATGACCCCACTGTACAGCCTCCTTACAGGCTCGTTCGGGCCTCTCAGGTTAGGCATAATCCTTGCAAGTGCCAAGGACATCCTGTCCGCCTTAGGGAGGAGGCGATTGAAGTG
>NW_012046256.1:0-368 GCF_000956235.1 Wasmannia auropunctata
TTATGAAATATTATGTTTTTATTTACATAGTGAAAAGTATTTATAAAATTATTATAAATAAACGTTTATATAAATATATTTATATTTAATATAGCAGAATTATTACAAATTTATAGAGGAAAATTTATTTTACTGTACCTTTTCTATAACAAAATTTATTACGTATTAATTAATTAAGTATATTTTTTAGGCAGTGAGAAATAGTTTTCAATTCGATGTCGAATCGATGTCGAATTGATGTCGAAATCATCGTATCGATATCAATTCGACATCGATTCGATATCAAATTGGCGATCGTTTCTCACTGGCATTCAAAATTACGGACACGAATCAAAATCGATGTTTAAATTGATATAATTTTGATAAAA
>NW_012046257.1:0-549 GCF_000956235.1 Wasmannia auropunctata
CCTGGCTTGCAAATGCTAAATGGCGTCAACAGAGTGGTGATACATCTCGTCAAAGTTTTTCAAAGTCTAACAAATCTGATTAAAATCTAATTAGATTTACATATGCATTTTTGTTTTTTAAATATTTTTTTTTTAATTTAAAAAAGTTATATTCTGCTCAGTTGGATTTTGATTTACAGTTTTGATATTAACAACGAATTATATGTGATTTGAGTTTGATTTTTCTCTGAGTAATTATTTTAATAAGTTTCAAAATATAATTATTTCTTTTCATTTTACATATTCTTAAGATACATTTAAACAATGATTATAAATACTGATCTCACTATTACGTAATTAGTTGTTAGATGAGAAAATATAAATTTTTTGAATTATTATACGTGTTGAATTATTATAAGTGTTATGAAATATTATGTTTTTATTTACATAGTGAAAAGTATTTATAAAATTATTATAAATAAACGTTTATATAAATATATTTATATTTAATATAGCAGAATTATTACAAATTTATAGAGGAAAATTTATTTTACTGTACCTTTTCTATAA
>NW_012046258.1:0-461 GCF_000956235.1 Wasmannia auropunctata
GTGTGCTCTTCCGATCTTGAAGTGTAACTGATTTAAACTTTAAAATATTAAAATTTTATAGTTTTAAGTATTAAAACAAATTACCTTTAGACTATACATTAGTACAATAATATCATATCACTACCAGAGGTAACTATAAGTAACTTTTTAATTTCAGGAGCTCTATTGCAAAGCTTTGAAGGTGAATCTTTGATTTCTGCTGAGAAAGTAGCTGGTTCCTGGCTTGCAAATGCTAAATGGCGTCAACAGAGTGGTGATACATCTCGTCAAAGTTTTTCAAAGTCTAACAAATCTGATTAAAATCTAATTAGATTTACATATGCATTTTTGTTTTTTAAATAATTTTTTTTTAATTTTAAAAAAGTTATATTCTGCTCAGTTGGATTTTGATTTACAGTTTTGATATTAACAACGAATTATATGTGATTTGAGTTTGATTTTTCTCTGAGTAATTATTTTAA
>NW_012046259.1:0-428 GCF_000956235.1 Wasmannia auropunctata
GGATTAACTTTTTTAAATCATATATTACATAAATTTTAAAATAAATATTTTTTTCATATTTTATTTATAATATCTATTTTATTCTCCTCTTCCTCTTCGTGAACGCGAGCGATAACGGGTGGGTCCGCGAGCGATAAGCGTGGGGTGGGGCCCGTGCGCAACGGCGGCGGCGGCGGCGGCGGCGAGCGCGAACGCGGTTCCCTTTCCCGCGATACCCGCATCACCAACGCGGTATCCCTCTTCCCCGCGCATCCCGCACCCACAACGCGGTTCCCCGTCCCCGCGCATCCCGCACCCACGACGCGGTTCCCCGTCCCCGCGCATCCCGCACCCACGACGCGGTTCCCCCGTCCCCGCGGATCCCGGACCAACAACGCGGTTCCCTTCTCCCCGCGCATCCCGCACCCACGTCTCCGCGGTCAGGCCAG
>NW_012046260.1:0-470 GCF_000956235.1 Wasmannia auropunctata
GTAGCGCAGTCTGGGCGAGACTGTTTTTCGTGTCTTCAAAAGCTTGCTTTGTTTCCGCTGTCCACTCCAGAACTGTAGCGCCTTTCTTCGAACCGAGAAGATCATGGAGTAGTGCCTGTGCTGCTGCGGCTCTGGGTATAAATCTTCGATAGAAGTTTAACATACCCAGGTAGCGTCTGAGTTCCTTGGCCGTTTTTGGTAAATTATATTCACGTAGGCCTTTGATTCGGTCAGGTAGTGGTTGTGTACCTTCCGAATTTACTAGGTAACCGAGGAAGGTTACTTGGGAGCGTCCAAAAACACTTTTTGCAGGATTGATTACAACGCCGTACTCGTTCAGGCGTTCGAAGAGAATGCGGAGGTGCCCCAGATGCTCTTCCTCCGTTTTCGATGCGATAAGGATGTCGTCGAGGTATGCGTAGCAAAAGCTTAGTCCACGCAATACCTCGTCAATAAACCGTTGGAAGGTT
>NW_012046261.1:0-420 GCF_000956235.1 Wasmannia auropunctata
TTCCAAGGTGTCCAAACACTAGCTAAAGATGGCCAAGGTCGTTGGCCTTTATCAATGTCATGATCCTGAACAACATTCAAAAGGTTTTAGCTAGTGTTTGGACACCTTGGATGATGCTAATGCCGACAGTACTCCAACTTTCAAGCTTCATAACTCAAGATTTATTTCATAAAAAATATTTTATTTATGTGTTTTGGAAAGTTCTCGAGGCGTGCTATAAGAACATGTAATGAAAAATTGGGGGTTCCATTTAAAAAATTCAAAGTGACCTTGTCCTGACCTTGACGACGCCACTCAGGGTCAAACCAATGTTATCATCTTATGTCCCCCTCGAAACCCTACAACTTTTGTCTGAAACATTTTTTCCTAGTGTGCTTATTTTTCGAGATATTCGACTGGATAGATTAAAATGGTCCACCC
>NW_012046262.1:0-770 GCF_000956235.1 Wasmannia auropunctata
GTTCGACGCGAAACGTTTACGTAAGCGATTACCGAGCGTGGCGACGATCTACCTGCAAGAGAAATAATTATTTTCAAACTCAATATCAGGGATCGTAACATTTCTTCCCCCTTGATGGAGCGACAATATTTCTTTCTCGCGGAGACCAAGCGCCACCACGCTCGATAATCGCTTACGAAAACGTTTCGCGTCGAACGCGTTAAGAATTGGCACCAATATTTCCTTATTCTCGAAATCTCATTTCAACGACGTATCTTATTTAGACTCCATCTCTTCGCTGTTGTACGTCCAATCTATGCTAAACGTAGACACAATTAGTGTATTTCGACCAAGATCGATGCATAACAGGCGCCCCTCCACTCATGCACCGCCCCACCGCTCGTCGACGGCAAGCGGCTGGTAAGCGCAACCAGCGGTGGGACGGTCGTGTTTCGGCGAGCGCATGCATACACAGCGAGAGCGGTAGAGGCGGACGGAAACGCGCTTCTTCGCCGATTTAAAATAAATAATATCTCGTCAACGGTAGCGAATTTTCCCAAACGGTAGAGGAATTTTCTCTTCCGTTTCATTTGCTCTACCTGCCCACGAAATGTGATTCATCGAAATATTAATATATTATATCTATATATTATGTTTTTGTACTCGTCTTCCAAGTGAAATATATTATTTGTGTAACTTTCGCAACGATCGGACTGATAATAGCGGAGATACAGTCAAAATAACAATTGTCGTTGAAATGAGTTTTTTAGAATAATGAAATATTGGTGCCA
>NW_012046263.1:0-363 GCF_000956235.1 Wasmannia auropunctata
ACCGTGGTACCATTCCCTCCAACACGGCTGTACGCGTGGTTTCGGTTACGGCAGTAGATCGCGGTGCGGCTGGCAAACTCAACCCGAGGCGGGCCCACAGGTCTACCCCTATGAGTAGTTCGCTTTCCAGTGTCGGCATCACCAGGAATGTATGCCACAAGTAACGCCCGGCGACGCGGACTGGGAATCGGACGGAACCCGGTAGAACGACGCGTTTTCCGTCTGCCAACTGTACGGTGCTATTTCCGGCTTGCAGTGTAAATCCCTGCGTGTGCAACGCCTGTGCGGTCCCCTGATTTATGAATGATAGCTCGGATCCCGTGTCTATTAATGCTTCCAAACTTAACGTCCGTACTCGTATCA
>NW_012046264.1:0-363 GCF_000956235.1 Wasmannia auropunctata
TAAAATTTTGTTACGATTTGTCATCTTTGCAACGTTACACTCTTTTTTGGAGGATAGAATAGGTGATTCTTGAATTTTGCTATTGAAAGCTCATTAAATTTTGAAAAAATTGAATAGTGAAGCTGACAAATCGTCGATATTTAAACTGTAATAACTTCGTGAAAAATAATCGTAAAACAATCTTCCTGAACTCATTTTAAAGGGCGAAGCCTCCTGATTTCCAGAATTGATTTTCCTCAATGATGATTTTACACTAAGGAACGAGGTATGGAAAAAGAAGAAAATTTAAACATTGAAAATTTTGACAAAGTAAACGAATTTATGGAGTTGCAAATCTTTTCTGTCACTCAAATTACAATAAAC
>NW_012046265.1:0-588 GCF_000956235.1 Wasmannia auropunctata
GCGAGAATCTTTAGCTTTAAATTTGAGCAGTCGGCGAACATTGTGTCGATTTTTTTTTCACCGAGTTATTCAACATTGAAGTAAAAATGATCCTTATGCTTCAACATTGAATAACTCGGTGAAAAAAAATCGCAAAATGCTCAACGAGTGCGCAAATTAAAGGTAAAGATTCATGCTTTTGAATGCTGTAAACCGCATTTATGTGCGATTTTTAATTCACGTCGAGGAATTTTGCAAAATTTGTAACAAATTTTGTCGCATCTTTATTTGTATTCGTAATGCTCCGTAAAAGATCAGTAAGATTAATATAAAAAGTAGAGATTTTAAGCTATAAAATGCTTATTAAAAAATTTTGTTACGATTTGTCATTTTTGCAACGTTACACTCTCCTTTGGAGGATAGAATAGGTGATTCTTGAATTTTGCTATTAAAAGCTCATTAAATTTTGAAAAAATTGAATAGTAAAGCTGAAAAATCGTCGATATTTAAACTGTAATAACTTCGTAAAAAAATAATCGTAAAACAATCTTCCTGAACTCATTTTAAAGGGCGAAGCCTCCTGATTTCCAGAATTCATTTTCCTCAATG
>NW_012046266.1:0-663 GCF_000956235.1 Wasmannia auropunctata
TTATGTTTCCTTTCTTATTATTATCAATTTTGTATTAAAGAATAATTTTACAAAGGAAAGAAACATATATGGATATATTTTACATATAATTATATATAATTATATGTATATGGAACTTTTTTTCCCGGGAGTTAATATTGCATAATTCACTCAGGTGTTTTTCTCTTTTTCTCTCTTTCTCTGGAGCACATTACGGAAATATTGCCATTTAATATTTGCAAAAAACAAACTTGATATTTACAAAGTGTTCCGAGAATTAATTTAAAAACTTCAAGTTAGATGCCACGTCTTCCCGTTGTCCGATCGAGCTCAGCTTTTACACAATTTTTTTTTTTCACGAAATGGAACAACTTTAGGGGGCGTCGTAAAAAAATTCACAAATTAAAAATAAGGTCCACCCTAATATACATATATACATATCTATATACGCTGAGATCTATGACCGCCAAAAGTTCGGAGTCACGTAAATAATTTCTGAACGGTTTGAAATATCTGATTAAAATTTATAGAATTATAATGGCATCATGAAATCTATCATTTAACCTTGAAAACACATGCCTCAATCCTCCGGGGCAGGGCAAGAGGAAGGTTGAAAATCTTAAATGGCAATGGGGTCGAGTAAAGGCTCGTTTAAAAAGGCTTTTCGAGACGAGAAGAACGGGA
>NW_012046267.1:0-408 GCF_000956235.1 Wasmannia auropunctata
ATTATTATAAGTTAGGTTTTTAAGTAAGAATATTAACTTTACAAAATATATTTTAAAAGTAAATTTTATTATTTATTTTTAATGGAAACTAAATTAGTTTTCTCGCGCGATCAAATCGATGAACTTTTCTTCTAGTGAAAATGCTAATGCGGTGACTGATGCCGAATGAAGGGATGGTTTGATAATTGACCATGGCTCTTTGTAACGAAATTACAACAGTAATGTAAGAAAAGAAAACTCAAGTTAAAAAAAATTCTTAATTGAAAATAAAAAAATAATAAAAATAAAAAAATTCTTATGAGGTAGAGAGTACTTATTCAATTTGGCAAAAAAATTATAAATCAAATTGCAAAGAAGCACCTTTTCTGACAAAAAATACATGCATGTAGGAATTTTAATTAATGACGT
>NW_012046268.1:0-843 GCF_000956235.1 Wasmannia auropunctata
AGTTTGTTATCGCGACTGTAAAGCTTTTTAATTGTGTGTGTGTTTGTATGTGTTTGTGTTTGTGCGATTGCGTGCATGTCGTATGTAGGTATATCACAAAAGAGATGAGTCCCACCCCTAACAGCACAGGGATATTCTGATAACGATCTGAGTATGATCACAAAAGTATATTGCGATAATCTCAGAATATTCCGAAACGTACTGTGATCGATGCAGTACGTCCTGAGAACGTTCGAATGTCCGGGGTACAATCTCCCAAAGAATTTTGCAGCGAATGTTTACGAGATTATAAAATGATGAAAATGTGATGAAAATGGGAAGAAAACAGTAGCTCATATACACAGCATACACGCATATATACATATATGCAGACAGGCGCGCACGCTCACGCATTGAAAAGGTTAGGTTAGGTTAGGTTGGGTTTTTAGGTTACCCAGATAGTACAGAGAATGAGAAAAGAATTCAGTTATATGTCATAATTCTGAGATCATTTTCAGATGCAAAAAAATTTTTTTTTCTAAAAGGGATTCTTTTTGCACCTGAAAATGAACTCAGAATTGATGACATAAAACTGAATATACTAATGAATTCTTTTTGGCTCTGTGTGCTATTTGGGTAGATTATTATAGGTTAGGTTTTTAAGTGAGAATATTAACTTTACAAAATATATTTTAAAAGTAAATTTTATTATTTATTTTTAATGGAAACTAAATTAGTTTTCTCGCGCGATCAAATCGATGAACTTATTTCTTTTAGTGAAAATGCTAATGCGGTGACTGATGCCGAATGAAGGGATGGTTTGATAATTGACCATGGCTCTTTGTAACGAAATTACAACAGTAA
>NW_012046269.1:0-318 GCF_000956235.1 Wasmannia auropunctata
GAGAAAGAGCTCGAAATTTCAATGAAAACGATTTCTGGCAGATATAAAACCGTTTGTCTCTTATTCTAGAGGGTTCAAAGGATTTTTTAAGCCAATAAAAAAAAAATCGATTTTTTGAAATTTCTACTGTGGTGTAACCCCTTAAGTCTCGGCGCACGTATTCAATTTGTAATTTACACGATACCAGAGCACACAAGATAGGATTACACACCTACGACGGTAACTTTGCACCGCGGTTAATAAAGCTTTCAGAACCAGGTATAATAATGTAATGTCCGAGAAAGTAGCTTCAGAGTTAATCCGTAAGCTTTAATTTCT
>NW_012046270.1:0-587 GCF_000956235.1 Wasmannia auropunctata
TATTCTTTTTCTTTTCCTTCCTCTTCGTGAGCGATAACGGGTGAAACCGCGGGGTGGGACGGTGGGGCCCGTGCGCAACGGCGGCGACAATGTGAACTCATAGCTTACGCGTTAGATCATATTGTGCACGACGCGTTCCATAATTAATTATATATACATTATGTGTTAAATGTATTAATCATGTGCTAAATATATATACATTGTCTGTTAAATATACATTGTGTTAAATTTTTTTCGTTCCATATCTCTTCGTCGAACGGACAGGCGGATTTTTTCATAAAGACTTATATCATATTATTTTTAAATAAAAACTTTTTTATATTTTTAATCCTAAAATTATTCTTTTTTTCTTTTTTTCTTTTTCCCTCCTCTTCGCGAGCGATAACGGGTGGGGCCCGTGCGCAACGGCGGCGAACGCGGCGAGCGCGAACGCGGCGGCGGCGGCGAACGCGGCGGCGGCGGCGGCGGCGGCGGCAAGCGCGAGCGCGAACGCGAGCGCGAACGCGAGCGCGGTTCCCCTTTCCCCGCGGATCCCGCACCCGCAACGCGGTTCCCTCTTCCCCGCGGACCCCGCATCTACGACGCGA
>NW_012046271.1:0-380 GCF_000956235.1 Wasmannia auropunctata
AATAAAAACTTTTTTATATTTTTAATCCTAAAATTATTCTTTTTCTTTTCCTTCCTCTTCGTGAGCTATAACGGGTGAAACCGCGGGGTGGGACGGTGGGGCCCGTGCGCAACGGCGGCGACAATGTGAACTCATAGCTTACGCGTTAGATCATATTGTGCACGACGCGTTCCATAATTAATTATATACATTATGTGTTAAATGTATTAATCATGTGCTAAATATATATACATTGTCTGTTAAATATACATTGTGTTAAATTTTTTTCGTTCCATATCTCTTCGTCGAACGGACAGGCGGATTTTTTCATAAAGACTTATATCATATTATTTTTAAATAAAACTTTTTTATATTCTTAATCCTAAAATTATTCTTTTTTT
>NW_012046272.1:0-339 GCF_000956235.1 Wasmannia auropunctata
TTCTGATCATTAAAAATAGGCAAATTTCAAGAAAGTGTAACTTCGTCAAAAATGATCGTATCGGAATGATTAAAAAAGCATTTTAAAGCTTAAAGTCTCTACTTTCGACATCCATAATTCATTAAATTACTTACTGATTCTTTACAAAGCTGCACGGATGCAAATAGAGATGCATCAAATCTAAAAATTTTTTACCAAGTTTGCGAAGTTCCAGAAAGTAAATAAAAATTGCACGCAAATAAGGTTTACATCGTTCGAAAGCGTGAATCTTTAGCTTTAATTTGAGCACCCGATCAGCATTGTGCGATTTTTTTTCACCGAGTTATTCAACATTGATGA
>NW_012046273.1:0-414 GCF_000956235.1 Wasmannia auropunctata
TAAAATTCCATGACTTTTCCCTGATTTTCAGACAAGAAATTTCATGTAAGGTAGGTACTGGGAAAATCTGGAATTCTCAGGGAATTTCATTTTTGCCCTTGAAAATCGTGGATTCTCGTGGAATTTTACTGGTAATCAGGGAAGTTTTTTGAATTTTTAAAATTTGATTTTATCCCTTTAGAAAGTAAACGTGGCCCCATATCGAAGGCCCCTGATATTGAAAGTTAATTTATTTTAAAATTGACATACTGTATGAAGACTCTTCAATCTAAAAAAACGATAATTTGGAAATAACGAATTAGGCATTAAGAGTCTAGTAACGCAGAACTTGGTGCGTGAAACAATTTAATCTTCACATATGTAGTTACATCTTCATAAAAAATCTTTCGTTTACGTTCGAAAAATTTTGTATGG
>NW_012046274.1:0-799 GCF_000956235.1 Wasmannia auropunctata
TCAGAAATTTTCTTTAGTGATCACTCCTACAAATAATTGTTACTAATAAAACATTTTATTTGATTCACACATTGAATTTATTGATTTATTGTATCGAATCCATATTATTACTTATCTGTTTTATTACTTGTGAGGCATTTTTCTCTATTCGATTCTGGATTTAACATGGTGGATGCTCACGTGATCCAGAAAAGGAGATCAAAGCAAGGTGTAGAGGAGCCAGCTAAGAATGCGTGAGCACATAGAAAGAGACAGAAAACGAGTCGCCCATCTGCATCCTTGTTCAATCGCGCATGCGAGAATAAGATAAAAGATGGATGTACCCTTCGCTCTACCATTTTCTTTCTCTTTCTATCAGATCACGTTTCCACTCAAAGAGGCCGCTATGCCTCTTCTACTCTATGTATATAATCTCTTTGGATCAAAGGCGCCGACACGAAGTGGACCTATTGGTTATTCTGTGGTGAACCGGTATGAAGCCAGCTGTCGAACTAACGATTTCAATAATTTCGAATATGTCATTCGATTGCTAGTCGTTTGCTAATTTTTGCATCTATTTTTATTTTGTTTGCATATTAATTATTTTGGGTAAAAAAATCGAAAAATAAAATTTGGACAAGTGTAACGAGTGTAACCGCCATTTAAAACCTTTATCTCATAATTTCATAAATATTTCGGTGCTAAAACGTTTGCTAGTTATTTGCTAGATCCATATATACAAGTATTTTTCCTATTTTATCGATAAATTGTCCCATATTTTATTTATTAATAGCTTTCAATATCTAGTAACTGGCGCAAA
>NW_012046275.1:0-343 GCF_000956235.1 Wasmannia auropunctata
ACACCGCAATCGCAGACTAATAGTCAATATTACCTTACATAATTTTACAATAAGAGACAACACATACGTATTCTGAGAAAAGCTGTATACCTCGTGACGCTAAAAAATGGTGAGATATAAAAGTAAGACATATTTCAATTATACGAAGCGGATTCTAATACTGTTGTGCCCGGGGGTTGGTTGATGGGCACAACACGAGGATCCGACTCCGCGGGGGAACGGGACTTCGATTTATGATCAATAACTCTGACACCTTTATATTCGTTTAGAATATAACACTTTTATTTCACCTTTTAAATTCACAGACTCTTATTTTATTTAACACCTGTCTCTTATACACATC
>NW_012046276.1:0-730 GCF_000956235.1 Wasmannia auropunctata
ATGATAATAATAATATATTTTTCTAATTATACTTTATATACTTTTTCTGAGTTACATAATTTTACGTTATATGTATATATGTATACATGCAGGGTATTCCGAAATTCGCGAATCAAAATATCACAGCAAGAAAGTCTTCGAAAAATTAAGTAAAAAAGTTATTTGCAAATTATTATTTTAAACAATAGTTTCTGAGATATAAGAGTTTAAATTTAACTAAATATAGATTACGATTAAACGGAAACATCGTATACATACGTCCGTGAGTGCGTCGATAGTGTTAGTGGTTGCGCACTTTACGCGCGTACTAATTTATAATATCTAAATTTAAACTCTTATATCTCAAAAACTACTACTTAAAATAAAAATTTAAAAATAACGTTTTTACTATACAGGGTGAGCCATTTTAATCGACGGATCCAAATAGCTGCTAAAATGCGCAAGCTACAAAAAAATGTTTCAGACAAAAGTTTTCGGACTTCGAGGGGGACATAAGATGATAACATTGGTTTGACCCTGAGTGGCGTCGTCAAGGTCAGGACAAGGTCCACTTTGAATTTTTTTAATGGAACCCCCAATTTTTCATTACATGTTCTTATAGCACGCCTCGGGAACTTTCCAAAACACATAAATAAAATATTTTGTTATGAAATAAATCTTGAGTTATATGAAGCTTGAAAGTTGGAGTACTGTCGGCATAACGCATCATCCAAGGTTTCCAAACACTAGC
>NW_012046277.1:0-616 GCF_000956235.1 Wasmannia auropunctata
CTCTGCATGTGGCCGCGAAGAACGGTTATCGCGATGTCTGCACCCTCCTTCTGAACGCTGGTGCTTCTTTGCAATTGGTCGATAAGGACGGAGACACACCCTTACATTGCGCGGCATACGGGTACGTTGGAAGTCGTTTCCTAGATCTGCCGTAACGTCAAACTAACATTGGGAATCTCTCGTTTAATTAAACAGCAATCAGCCGGAGATAGTGGATTTACTGTTATCGCGAGGCGCAGTCGTCGATGTCGTCAACAACGTCAGACGTAGTGCTCTGCACATAGCCGCGCTGAAAGGTCAGCGCGAACTTTGCGCCCTCCTTCTGGACGCTGGTGCTTTTTTGCATTTGGTTGACGAGGACGAAGATACACCATTACATTTCGCGGCATACGAGTAAGTTGGAAGTCGTTGCTGGATTTGCCGTAACGTCAAACAAATATCGGTATCCTTTCTTTTGTTTAAACAGCAATCGGACGGAGATAACGGATCTGCTGTTATCGCGAGGCGCTTCCGTTGATGCCGTTGACAATTACGGACGTAGTGCTCTGCATATCGCCGCGGAGAACAGTCAGCGTGAACTCTGCACCCTCCTTCTAGACGCTGGTGCTTCTTTGCA
>NW_012046278.1:0-616 GCF_000956235.1 Wasmannia auropunctata
TCTTTGCATTTAGTCGATGAGGACGGAGACACACCCTTGCATTACGCGGCATACGGGTACGTTAAAAGTCGTTTCTTGGATCTGCCGTAACGTCAAACTAACATCGGTAACCTCTTGTTTAATTAAACAGCAATCAGCCGGAGATAATAAATTTACTGTTATCGCGAGGCGCAGTCGTCGATGTCATCAACAATGTCAGATGTAGTGCTCTGCACATAGCCGCGCTGAAAGGTCAGCGCGATCTTTGCACTCTGCTTTTGGACGCCGGTGCTTTTAGGCATTTGGTCGATCGAAACAGATTCACGCCCTTGCATTACGCGGCATACGGGTACGTTGGAAGTCGTTGCTAAATCTGCCTAAACGTCAAACTAACATCGGTATCTTTTTTTTGTTTAAACAGCAATCAGCCGGAAATAGTGGATCTATTGTTATCGCGAGGCGCATTCGTCGATGTCGTCAACAACGTCAGATGTAGTTCTCTGCATGTGGCCGCGAAGAACGGTTATCGCGATGTCTGCACCCTCCTTCTGAACGCTGGTGCTTCTTTGCAATTGGTCGATAAGGACGGAGACACACCCTTACATTGCGCGGCATACGGGTACGTTGGAAGTCGTTT
>NW_012046279.1:0-696 GCF_000956235.1 Wasmannia auropunctata
CCATGTCGTTGCAGGCACGTCTTATCGATGCTAATCGCAAAAATTACAATACAGCCCTCGAACTGGCGTGCGAATGCGCGACTCGTAATTGCGGGCACATTATTCTGCCACATAAAAGGGTTTTATGCGCGGCCGAGAAAGGTCCTCACCTCGGCACTGCTTTAACGTGGACGGAAATAAAATGCGGCAAAAATTTTCTATTAACTGAATATAATAGCTTAACCGAGTCAAGGCTACTCACCTTTCAAAAAAAATTTTGACTCTTGTGAATGTTTTACACAAACAGTACCATTCAATTTCACGTAGCCCCATATGCATGCGCATTTCCCGTTTCTACAAACTATTCTTTTCTCATTGTAGCTTTCATAACATTCACCCAAATTCGTGCAAATTTCGCCGAGAACTGCGAGAATATAAATATCTTGATAAATACACTGCTCAAAAAAATTATGGCATAGAAAAATTTTGAGCAAAAATTGGTCAACTTTGATTAATGGTAACTCCGCGAAAAATCATCGTAAAATGATGAACTTTTTTTCAAATGAAAGCTTGAAATCTCTACTTTAAGATACTGTGAGTCGATTTTTAATTTAATGCACCCCTGTTGCTGTAAACTCTTAAATCTGAGAGCATGTTTGCCACACTGAAAATTGCAAAGTTTGAACGAGTGCACGGACTTGCTAAAATTTTTCCCGA
>NW_012046280.1:0-681 GCF_000956235.1 Wasmannia auropunctata
CTCAATCCACGGACTTTTATACAATTTCATGCTGTCTGTCCAAACTGCGAAACTTATATAGGAGCTTTTCCTGACGGTGACATAGAATGTCAGTCATGCTCACAGTCAATTAAACAAACAGAATTTAAAAAAAATGATTTTTTTATTACAATCGATATTTCATCGGCTGTTGCAAGATTATTACAGTCAAACGATAGTTACTATGAAGCAGTAAAAGAAAAATTATCCGAAAACACAAATGTTAAACGTGACATTTATAATGGAAAGTTGTACAGAGATTTTATAAAAAGCTTACCAGCAAATAGTAAACGTGCATATGCAACTGCTGTTTTTAATTCTGACGGTGTTCCGACTTTTAAAGGTTCCAAGTGTTCTATTTGGCCGATACAAATCATTATTAACGAACTACCGCCACAAGTAAGATTAAATAACCCTATTTTATGTGGGTTATGGTTCGGCAAATCCAAACCAAACATGAACGTTTTTTTATCACCATTTGTCAAAGATGCAAAAGAAAAGTATTGCATTTTGGGAATACCGTGCAAAATACTTGGAGAAATCAGGCATATTAATTTGTATTTTTTAATTTGTTGCGTGGATTCAGTTGCGCGTCCCACTATGCAAGGGACTATCCAATTTAATGGTAAGTATGGGTGTAATTGGTGCCTTCACCCGGGAGAA
>NW_012046281.1:0-557 GCF_000956235.1 Wasmannia auropunctata
TATTTTTAAGTATTGATTTTTCATGAATTATTCATGTGACAAAATTATTTCAGTAAACATTTTTCTAACATTTATTGTTGTAAATATTTATTTGTCATTAATTTGACATTTGAGACAATGATTTCAGTATACGATTTTAATATATAATTTTTAATTTTATTCTATTTTTTTATAAATATTAAAATTTTATGTTTATAAATTTTAATATTTATATAAAAATATATTTTCATTTTATTAATAACTTTATTGATCTGATCTATCACGGATAATGTATAGTCAATAACATTGAGTAGTCATGGATCATCACGAAGTGTCTGCAGTTCCTCACAGAAAGTCAAACAAGGTTAGTGGCGGTTATAGCTTGGATGGGTGACCGTTAGATTTAGATATTTAATTATTCTGCTTAAAATTTCCGATTAAAACTAATTGACAACCCTGCGTTAAAACTTCGATTAAAACCGATTTTCAAAATTGGAATCAGCTTTAATCAAATTAAAATTTTGCCATTCGATTTTATTATGTAGAGGAAATTTCTGAAAATCTCTAAACAATTCTCT
>NW_012046282.1:0-469 GCF_000956235.1 Wasmannia auropunctata
TTTAGCGATTTCTCTGAAAATTATTTCCAAGTGTCGGAAAGTCTTTGAATTTTGCTGAAAATTCAGAATTCAAAGATATCCAATCAGCAGCAATTATGTATTTTTAAATGGTTTTTAACGTTTTTTTTATTAATCATTGATTTCTTGAACTCATTTTAGAAAAAATATTTATTTAACATTTACTTAATATTTCTTTTTTATTAAATATTTATTTAAAATAATTATTTCTGAAAAACGTTTTTTAAACCTTTATTTAATATTTTTAAGTATTGATTTTTCATGAATTATTTATATGACAAAATTATTTCAGTAAACATTTTTCTAACATTTATTGTTGTAAATATTTATTTGTCATTAATTTGACATTTGAGACAATGATTTCAGTATATGATTTTAATATATAATTTTTAATTTTATTCTATTTTTTTATAAATATTAAAATTTTATGTTTATAAATTTTAATATTTAT
>NW_012046283.1:0-454 GCF_000956235.1 Wasmannia auropunctata
GAGTTCAGACGTGTGCTCTTCCGATCTTCTGAAAATTATTTCCAAGTGTCGGAAAGTCTTTGAATTTCACTGAAATTCTGAAATTTAGAGATGTCTCTAAAAATTATATTTTCATGGTTTCTCACTTTTCAGAGACTGTCAGCGATTTCTCTGAAAATCATTTATAAGTGTCTGAAAAACTTTGAATTTCATTGAAATTAAAGATTCAGTGATATCTCCGAAATTAACTTCATGGTTCTCACTTTTCAGAAACTTTTAGCGATTTCTCTGAAAATTATTTCCAAGTGTCGGAAAGTCTTTGAATTTCGCTGAAATTCTGAAATTTAGAGATGTCTCTAAAAATTATATTTTCATGGTTTCTCACTTTTCAGAGACTTAGCGATTTCTCTGAAAATTATTTCCAAGTGTCGGAAAGTCTTTGAATTTTGCTGAAAATTCAGAATTCAAAGATATC
>NW_012046284.1:0-368 GCF_000956235.1 Wasmannia auropunctata
TTCTTGGACCGAGAACTGTGTAGCCAATTAACTTGCAGCTTTTACGGAAAAGTAGTAATTTTATTGGCTATACAGTTCTCGATCCGAGAACTTTGATCGATTTCTAGTATCGTGGACACAAGCCTTTACTAGAGTCCTAGAAAACAGAGATGCGACATTGAAGGGTATGGTCTGATTGGCTGTCTAAATCACATACTTCCTTCGATCAGTATGACAAAGCACCAATCAAATGATCAAAGCGACCATTTTAATTCACTATTGCACCTAATGCATCAAGATACAACTTTGTAAAGTATGTATGTATGTACACTCGCTCACTAAAAGGTTGCGACACTTTTTTTTTTATAGGTTTCAAAACGTATTAATAT
>NW_012046285.1:0-527 GCF_000956235.1 Wasmannia auropunctata
GCTCCCGCGTCCGAATACCGATTATCATTTGTAATTACTTTTAGTCCGTAGCGATCTCGATTATTTAACTTAGCGTATCGGCGGCTCCCGGGGACCTTGTAATATTTCACCCGTCTCACCGACGTCGCAACAGCCACAAGAGGAGGACCACAAGGACGAAGAAGCCACGCATACAGGTCGTATTTGAGTCCGCGTTCCTTTGCACTATTTGAGAGCAATTAAGCTGCCGAGCTTTATTCCAGGTTCCGGTGCGAGTCAGCTAAGGCGAGGACGAAGGGGATGGCCACTCTACGCCCCCAGATCGGGCGAGAGACCCCGTAGTCGGCAACGCGACAGGGCGCCCCGGAAGATCAGACCGGCAGCCAGGGACGGCCCCTCCATAGAATCTGTTCAGGAGGGTGAGCTGCCTGAGCGTGCCAACCCGGGAGCGCACCTGATGGTACCGCCGACGAGAAGGATACCGCCGCTAATTCGAATGTCGCGCGCGGGGACGCAGGACCCGCGGCGCTACGCACCTCGCGCGATTA
>NW_012046286.1:0-527 GCF_000956235.1 Wasmannia auropunctata
GTCCCTTTTTGGACCGTCCGTCACAAGGGATCTGCGGATCCGACCGCGGGCGGTAGCTTCGAGTCCTGTGTCCTTCCGCATTTCGGAGGCGGACGCGTGGCGCGGGCCGCGGGACTACGTTTGCGTGGCTCCCGCGCCCGAATACCGATTATCATTTGTAATTACTTTTAGTCCGTAGCGATCTCGATTATTTAACTTAGCGTATCGGCGGCTCCCGGGGACCTTGTAATATTTCACCCGTCTCACCGACGTCGCAACAGCCACAAGAGGAGGACCACAAGGACGAAGAAGCCACGCATACAGGTCGTATTTGAGTCCGCGTTCCTTTGCACTATTTGAGAGCAATTAAGCTGCCGAGCTTTATTCCAGGTTCCGGTGCGAGTCAGCTAAGGCGAGGACGAAGGGGATGGCCACTCTACGCCCCCAGATCGGGCGAGAGACCCCGTAGTCGGCAACGCGACAGGGCGCCCCGGAAGATCAGACCGAGCCAGGGACGGCCCTCCATAGAATCTGTTCAGGAGGGTGAG
>NW_012046287.1:0-613 GCF_000956235.1 Wasmannia auropunctata
CCGTCATCATTCTTCAATTACCCCGACAGTCACGAAAATTTGTCTTTGGCCGGACGTCTTTAATATTACCTCGTCGATATTATTAATCATTAAAAACGACGAATACGCATTTTTAGTGTACATACGTATACACATATAGTAAACGCTACAAAAAAATAAAGAACAAACTTTTCACTGTTAATAATAAAATAATTTGATCTCGTAAAACAATTGCTTGTCATCCTTAGTACACTTACGGTCCTTGATTATGTCCCTCGGAAATTTTCACAAACTCTGAAGTGATCACTTTTCTACATTAATGCTTATAGTCCATGCACGATTTCGTTTCGTTAATCGTGCATGGATTATGAGCATTAATGTAAAAAAGATGATCACTTCAGAGTTTGTGAAAATTTCCGAGGGACAGAATCAATGACCGTGTACATACTGTGACGGGACGTCCCTTTTTGGACCGTCCGTCACAAGGGATCTGCGGACCCGACCGCGGGCGGTGGCTTCGAGTCCTGTGTCCTTCCGCATTTCGGAGGCGGACGCGTGGCGCGGGCTGCGGGACTACGTTTGCGTGGCTCCCGCGCCCGAATACCGATTATCGATTGTAATTACTTTTAGTCCG
>NW_012046288.1:0-386 GCF_000956235.1 Wasmannia auropunctata
TCTTTTTAATATACTGATAATTTCCTAGACTTAGATATTTAAACAAGTGCTCTGTACAATCGAGGAACACAGGAATTTATCAAATCTTGTGTATAGGTAAATATTTATACATTTATAACGGAAATCTGTAAAAATTTCTAATATAATTATTTGATTAATAGCGTGATCGATATTTTGCGTAAAATGAGATAAATAGTCGTAATTAACTCCCACCTTTAAACTAAAAATAATTGGTCAATTATCAATTTCACTAGTATCGAGAGTAATAAACGTTTTATTTGACTAAATCACTATTTTATTATCGACTGTGGAAAGTATACATATGTACAGGATAATAAACGGAATCATCTTATTTGACTAAATCGTACATTTTCTTATTATCGATT
>NW_012046289.1:0-331 GCF_000956235.1 Wasmannia auropunctata
CATGGATAAGAGCGATTATTCGTTAACTTTAACCAGCTCTCCTGCCAAAATTACTTATCAGATCAAAATTTGCTAAAGGAAAAAGTTGTTCCTTTTAGCACGAAGTATAACATCCTGTACTCCGAATGCGCCAATTCTGGGACACCCTATATATATATATGTCGTAGGATTTGTACCAGGTCCATTTTTTTTTTATGGTTGGAATGCATGTATTAATTGAATGTATAACGTGAACAAAATGCCATTTTGTTATGTATACGATAGATTATAAATTAAATAGAATTTTGTATGCGATGGTTATTTCCAGGTCTTTTTAATATACTGATAATTT
>NW_012046290.1:0-414 GCF_000956235.1 Wasmannia auropunctata
ATGTATTCGTTTAATCGAATCGGATCGGTGCGGGGCACGCACCAAACATATAGATATCTGTCATCACCAAATCCGAGAATTAAGGGAGAAGAGAATCATAGATGTATGTTACTGTCCAACGGAAGCTATGGTCGCTGACATATTAACGAAGCCGTTAGCAAAGGAACACTTCCAGGAACTAGCTGATCAATTAGGGATCAAGTAATTCGAACCGCCAATGCGAGAAGGTGTTGGGATAGATGGCGCTTAAGGCAGTTCTTCATTCTCATGATTGGGCGCTGTCTGCTATTGGATAATCTTTTAATCGTTTTCTGAACACTCTCTACTTACTGACTAACCCATGTAACGCTCGCTCTTGAATATATTATCTCTTGTGTTTCTTGCCTAAACGTGGAAAAACCCTGTAATATTCAA
>NW_012046291.1:0-462 GCF_000956235.1 Wasmannia auropunctata
ACTGGAAAGCTGTCAAACGAGTGATGCGATATCTAGCATCAACAATAAATAAAGATTTGCAGTTGCTTTCAACAGGTACAACGGAACTGGAGTGTTTCGTGGACGCCGATTGGGCCGGAGACAAAACTGACCGGAAGTCGACTAGCGGGTACGTTTTTCGTCTTGGAGAAGGAACGGTGGCTTGGTCAAGCCGTAAACAAACATCGGTAGCTATGTCGTCAACGGAAGCCGATAAAAGGTCCAACAAAAGTCAATGAAGACAATCAGGGATGTATTCGTTTAATCGAATCGGATCGGTGCGGGGCACGCACCAAACATATAGATATCTGTCATCACCAAATCCGAGAATTAAGGGAGAAGAGAATCATAGATGTATGTTACTGTCCAACGGAAGCTATGGTCGCTGACATATTAACGAAGCCGTTAGCAAAGGAACACTTCCAGGAACTAGCTGATCAATTA
>NW_012046292.1:0-652 GCF_000956235.1 Wasmannia auropunctata
GGAAAAACCCTGTAATATTCAATTCTATTCCATCTCCCACATATCCCGTCAGGTTATGGGCCCATCGGTATCGGTAAGGAAGCAATATTAGTAATACAGAGTTAACCGAAATAAGAGAGCTATTGTACGATCGCGAAAGCAGTGCCAAACTAACCTAAAAAGATGGATAATCTAAAATTTTATATCTCGTTGTTGAACGAAGGAAATTACGTTTTTTCGAAAACTAAAGTACGGGCAATACTGATACGAGACAAATTGTGGGACGTTGTCAGTGAGCCTAAGCCCGCGCAGCCTGACGAAGTGTGGAAAAAGCGCAACAATAAAGCTATGGCATACATAACGCTAAGCGTGGAGGATAATCAGTTAATAAATTTTGCGCATCTCGAAAACGCTTTCGACATATGGCAAGCATTATCCAAGGAGTACGAGCGTTCGACCTTTGGTAGCAGATTGTATCTCCGAAGAAAATTATACAGCATTCACTAACGAGGTGGACCGATGAGTAGTCACATCGATGCGATCATGGAAGTAGTAGGATTACTACGCGGTTCCGGAAAGCCTCTCGAAGACGAAGAAATAGTCGCAGTCTTACTGGTAAGTCTACCAGAAACATACTCAGGTTTGGTTACAGCACTTGAGGGAAGAAACGAGG
>NW_012046293.1:0-430 GCF_000956235.1 Wasmannia auropunctata
ATGAAATGTATATAGATTGTCTTTGTATTTATTATGTTTACTGCGTATTTGATTTACTTTCAGTTATAATACACGGCGGATGAAGTCTCCCTGAGATGATTGGCGAGAACTGGAACGGACAGAGAACGGATTTATGGAGGCAACTGCCTGGAGCAAGAAAAGAAAAACGAGGGAGCAGCAGTAAAATGCCGCCGTGCGGAGTTTCTTTTTTTTAAGAAGACTGTCTCGCTCACGGTTTTTGATAGTGGTTTTTCCGTGAGACTTAGGGCAAATGCCGAGACAGGGACATGGAAGTGCTTAACGCATGTTGGGTACCACAGAGTAATTCCCCCCCTTGTCCGAAGATTCAAGACTGAAGAGTCGAGACGCAAGACCAAGACACAGGAGGGCGAGAGAATCGGCTTCCAGGAAGGAGAGGATGCCTATAGTA
>NW_012046294.1:0-528 GCF_000956235.1 Wasmannia auropunctata
TCATTGACTACTCTCAGGTATGTTGTCATATAATTGTAACAATTTTTAATTGAACCTTGTTTCACTGCTAAAACTATCTTTGAAATATTTCAGTTCCATAAACATTGTACGTAAGCCAAATGGACGAAAGTGTGTATAAAAATATAAATATATACAAGAAAAGTGTTACTATATTTTAAGGTATTGTCATACTTTGCGTTTTATTTTACATTGTTGTAATGTGATACATAGAATTAAGGCCTGTTTTTTTAGCTCAACTAGCTGCACTATTTCACAGTTTATCTTTCTTTTTCTACATTAAAAGAAGATAAATTCTGAACTAGTGCAGTCAATTCAACTGAAAAGAATAGGACATACTTTGTGATGGAAAGTATGTCCTATTCTTTTTAGTTGAATTGACTGCACTAGTTCAGAGTTTATATTTTTTTAATGTAGAAAAAGAAAGATAAACTGTGAAATAGTGCAGCTAGCTGAGCTAAAAAACAGGCAACACAATGTAATTGTATTAAGTAAAAAGATTGTCAGAGT
>NW_012046295.1:0-375 GCF_000956235.1 Wasmannia auropunctata
AAGACCTAGACGACACCTAGACACTTAGTTCCTCGACGGCAAACACATAGACATACATTTTCTCGATAGCGACCACGTAGACATTCACTTCCTCGATGGCGAAGACTTAGACGACACCTAGACACTTAGTTTCTCGACAGCGAACACGTATACACTCACTTCCTCGACAGCGAAAGCTTAGACGACTCCTAGAAATTTAGTTTCTCGACGGCAATCACGTAGACGTATACTTTCTCGACGGCGAAGACCTGGATGACATCTAAACATTTAGTTCCTTGATGGCGAAGACCTAGACAACACCAAACACTTAGTTCCTTGACGGCGAACACTTAGACACTCATTTCATCGACGACGAACACGTAGACATTCACTTCC
>NW_012046296.1:0-385 GCF_000956235.1 Wasmannia auropunctata
CTTCGGCCTAAGAGGACCCCTGCGCAAAAATTTTTTCGGATACCGAAAACTTAGAATATTTTCGTCCACAGATATATTTTAAGTCTAAATTTAAACGAAGCAAAATTGAGAAAAGGCTTCGGCATAAACAAATCCCTGCGAAAAAGTTTTGCTAGTAAAGAATACTTAGAAATTTTGGAGAAATTCATAGTCGAGTAGAGACTAAGTCCTATGGACATTAATTAATAAAGAAGCAGAGGATATAAAGACTGATACGTAGTCGAAAAGTGAATAAATTGTCGTGTTTAGACATATATTTCGAGTAAAAATTCGAATACTTAATTGGAGAAATAAAGAAATACGGGATACATGGACGAGATCCTAGTAATGGTCAGTTTTTTCATAG
>NW_012046297.1:0-377 GCF_000956235.1 Wasmannia auropunctata
TGAACGTATATAGAAGCAAATTTAAGTAGACACCGATACACGCATGTATAGATTAAGTAGAATAATCATACATTTATCCCAGCATATTGAGACGAAAATATTCTAAAACAGAGAATTTTTCAGTAGAGTCGTGTTCGCATAATTGAGTTTTGAGATACCGAGATAGATTTTCTCGATGAAAGTGTAAAGAAACGCGAGTGTTAAAGAGTAAATGAAAAACGCGAGTGTAGAATCACCGTGAGTGACCGTAGAGTCAGTGAAAGTGCGTTTCAAAGCGTAAATTGAGGTCAGAATTTTGTATTGGCTTCGGCCTAAGAGGACCCCTGCGCAAAAAATTTTTCGGATAACGAAAACTTAGAATATTTTCGTCCACAGAT
>NW_012046298.1:0-311 GCF_000956235.1 Wasmannia auropunctata
TAACCTATTCCGAGGCAACTCCTCATTTAGACGAAGCAGCTTCTGTCGTTTGCATTTCCCAGGACTATTTCGACCTCTAGAAGGCACTTCCCCTAGCGAATAATTCCCTAACTCCCAACTTCCAGAGTCAAATATTCCTAAATCTATTTGTCCGCGTTCTGACATTTTTGTCCAACAACCCCGCCCACCGCAGGACGCGACACGGCCCCTGGTAGCAATGTACGCGGCTACAGACGCGGAGGACGGGGCCCTAGAAGCAATGAACGTGAGGTACGCGGCTACAGACGCGGAAGACGGGGCCCTGGTAGCAA
>NW_012046299.1:0-450 GCF_000956235.1 Wasmannia auropunctata
ATTGTCATTTACGCAGAATCTTTAGAAGAACATAAAAATAAACTGAATAAACTTTTTCAACGTTTAAGAGGGGCAGGCCTCAGCTTGCAACCAGATAAGTGCGAATTTTTTAAGAAGGAATTAATTTATTTAGGACACATAATATCGGAAAACGGAGTAAAACCTAATCCAGAAAAAATAAAGTCAATAAAAGAATATCCCGCTCCTAAAAATCACAAGGAACTTAGACAATTTCTAGACCTTGTAGGATACTATCGACGATTTATTAAAGATTTTAGCTTAATTACACAACCATTCACTTCAGGAAAAATACACCATTTAAATGGAAAATGCGACAACAAATAAATTTCGAAAAACTTAAACAATTATTGTCAAATGAACCTATCTTAAAATACCCGGATTTCAATAAAGAATTTATATTAACTACTGACGCGAGCGACGAAGGAATCG
>NW_012046300.1:0-451 GCF_000956235.1 Wasmannia auropunctata
CCCGTGCATAAAGAAGAGATAAAACAGCAAATTAATAAATTATTAGAGCAAGATATTATTCAACCTTCGCTCTCTCCATTTAACTCTCCGTTATGGGTGGTGCCTAAAAAACCCGACGCGGATGGCAACAAACGTTGGAGGCTAGTAATTGACTTCCGAAAATTAAATAATAAAACAATACGCGTATCCGTTACCTAATATTACGGACATTTTGGATCAATTAGGCAAAGCGCAATATTTTTCATGCTTCGAGTTTCATCAAATCCTGATGAATCCGGAAGATTCAATAAAAACGGCTTTTAGCACACCAAACGGACATTTCGAATATAAAAAGATGCCTTTTGGACTAAAGAATGCCCCCGCAACATTCCAGCATTTAATGGACAACGTATTAACAGATCTAATTGGAAATATTTGCTTCGTTTATCTAGATGATATTGTCATTTACGCA
>NW_012046301.1:0-692 GCF_000956235.1 Wasmannia auropunctata
AAAACAAACCGTTACAATTCGAAATAATAAAACATATCCTTTAGAATATAGCAATTTAATAACACTACCGGCTAGAAGCGTATGTTCATGTACAATTAGAAGTAAGCGAAACGATATCAATAACGGACTTATAAATCGAGAAGAGATTATAGAAGGCGTTTTCCTGATGGATAGCCTCGTAAGTATACATAATGGAAATGTACACACTTACGTAATCAATACAACGGAAGAAGAAATAAATATTGAGACGCCCGTAGTTAATGTAGAGCCAGTGTTTATTAACACGTGCCCGAGGGACAGCCCTACACTTTCAATATACTCGGTGTCCTCGAATAATATAACAGACAGAATAAAAATATTAAAAGAAAATTTAATGCTGAATCATCTAAACAAAGAGGAAAAACTTTCGACATTACCAATTATCGAAAATTACAACGATATATTTCACTTACCGGGAGACATATTAAAAGGAACAAATAAAATCACTCATTCGATTCACACGACTAATAATGTTCCTATTCGTTAAACAATATAGATACCCCCCCCCGTGCATAAAGAAGAGATAAAACAGCAAGTTAATAAATTATTAGAGCAAGATATTATTCAACCTTCGCTCTCTCCATTTAACTCTCCGTTATGGGTTGTGCCTAAAAAACCCGACGCGAACGGCAACAAACGTTGGAGGCTAGTAA
>NW_012046302.1:0-656 GCF_000956235.1 Wasmannia auropunctata
AGAAGTTGGAGTGCGGGACAAGGGAACAAGGAAAAGGAGGAGAAGAGAAGGAAGAACGGGAGATGGAGGTGAGGCTTAGCAAAATAGAGAAGATGTGGGAAAGAAAAGAGACAGGAAAGGAAAAGGAACGTGATTGTAAAAGGATGGAAGGGGGAGGAAAAGGAGGTGAGGAATATAATAAGGGAAATCTTTAAGACGATTGGGGCGGAAGTGGAAAGAGGAGGTAAGAGTGGTGAAAACAGGGAAGAAAGTATGGGGGAATTGGCAGTGGTTAAATTGAAGTCGGAGGAGGATAAAAGGGAGGTGATGATAAAGAAGATGGAACTGAAAGGGGAGAAGATATGGATAGAGGATGACTTAACTTGGGGGGAGAGGAAGACGAGGTGGAAATTTAGGGAGGCGATTAATAAGGTGCGGAAAGAAGAGAAGACAGTCGTGATAGGGAGCAATAAGGTTTGGATTAAAGGGGAATGATGGTGGTAGGAAGAGGAGGAGGGAGTGTTGAGAGATAGATTGGGAAGAAAGAGAGAAGAGGAGAGTCTGAAAGAGTCGGGGGAAGGAGTGAGCAGGGCATAGGAATAAGAGAGAGGGAGCAGTTAGGAGGAGGTAGAGAGAGACGGGGGTGGACTGAAATGAGGGAGAGGGAAGCAGTAAAA
>NW_012046303.1:0-441 GCF_000956235.1 Wasmannia auropunctata
ATCGATGTATTGATTCATCTATATATTACGATTTCCGCAATCGTTATTGTCGCTGTCTTTTCTGGTGTATGGTGTATAATAGTTATTACTAGCAACGGAAGACATCGTATTCTTCGTTAATTAAAAAGGTAATCTATCTTTTTCTAATATTTATTTATACATAATATGCATTGACCGGTTTCTTATAAATTTAAAATCTTGAAAAGGTTAACATTGGTTTAAACGGTGTTAGAGCTTGAATATAAAGATTTTCTTGTCATAATGTTTCCGACACAGTTATAAATGTAAGTCGTAGCTGTAAGTCAACGTATCAAAGATCGATGTAAACTTATGCTGTATGCCATAACTTTGATGTAGGCTATTCCAAAATTCACTGTCAGTGCTGAGAATCTATATAGTTCACGTAACGTAAATAGTGCAAGTAACGTAAAAGTATAATAA
>NW_012046304.1:0-1089 GCF_000956235.1 Wasmannia auropunctata
TCCGATTAATAACGTCATATGCTCTCCTCGTCCTTCTCTGTGACGTCATTGACATTATTAATTGTTCTCGGAGCGATCAAACCCGTCCAAAAACGCTATAAGAATTTCTGCGGTACCCTAGGTCATTCTGATACATTCTGATATATAGAGATCCATGCTTCAATACATGTCTATCATATCTGACAAAATCATTAGGAATTAATGATAACAAAAACGTGTATAAATTCTAGTTTGCAAAACTAGTTTACAAAAGAAGAAAAACTTCATGTTAACAAATTGTAAAAAAATAATTTTTTTACAATTGTTTTACAGGCTTATTTCATAAAGCAATAGCACAAAGTGGAGTTGCAAGGAATCCTTGGGCTTTTACCGAAAGACAACATTCGATGAACAGAGCTTTTCGGCTCGCCGAAATACTCGGAAAAGCAACCGCGGATCCAAAAGTCGTTTACAAGTTTCTTAAAACCATCGATGCCAAAAAGCTTATAGAGACGGAACAAAAATCTCTCTTGACAGAAACAGTAATTATCCGAACACTTGATTGTAATTTTAGTAATTTTAGGATAGTGCAATAAATTATACACTATTAAAAATTGTGCAAATAAAGTACTTCCTTTGATAACAACTTTCTCGCAGGAGCGTCAACAGTTTGTCATGACATTTACGCCTACTGTAGATCACGAATCATCAAATCCATTTTTCCCGGAAGATCCAAAAACGTTCTTGAGTCGCGAGGCTAAAGTACCATTACTTTTGGGTTTTACCAGTTGCGAGGGATCTCTCATTATATGCGGTAAAGCTTTCGGACGTAAGTTTTGTTTCTATCTTTATTAAATATTTAACATTATTAATCGCGTCAAATATAATAATATTGTACATATATCTGTAAAGAATTAGTAAATTTGACCGTGATTTTTGTGTACATATGTAAGAATAGTAATTATGCGTCAGAACAAATAATTTTGATTCCAAAATAGCGTTACTTTTATCGTACGATTTATACATTTATCTATACAGATAAGTTTATCGTATGTCAACGCAAACATTATAATTTTATATGCAGTATTATCTATCATACATATCGCATGA
>NW_012046305.1:0-1258 GCF_000956235.1 Wasmannia auropunctata
ATTATATATAGCTCATTACATACTTGTCATATTGTTCCAAGCTTGTGGTCTCTATGCTACCGCCTCCCAAAATTCCAGCGTTATTAACTAAAACGTCTAATTTGCCGTAGTGCTTGATCGTCGAGTCGATAATATTTTTCACATCGTTCTCATTAGTTAGCTCTCCCGTTACGATGAACGGCTTGGTTTGGCCACATTGTTCGGCTACGTTGTCTAAATCCTTCTTATTTCGGCCGGTTATCGATAGCTTCGCACCAAGATTAGCTAGATGAACAGCAGTTGCAGCTCCAATTCCCGAACTGGCTCCTGTTATCAGAACAACTTTTCCCGCGAGAGACATCTAAGAGAAATGAAACGTTCTTCACAGTGTTGTAACTTAACTGTTGCAACGTACATATACATAAAATATGTAGAAATAATGCACGCCGGTCATCGTTAATTATACAAAATGTAGTTTACGTCCAAATATATAATCACTTATCGTGATAGTACAAAGATACTGAACGCATTACCGCAAAACTTATAAACTGAAGCAATAAAAGCCGTGATATCACGTTCGTAAGCTGGACGTCGTCTGCAAAAGTGAACTGACACAGACACTAACGGATACGATATATAATAAGTAATTGGTACTTCATGTATTTATAAAATCTGCCCCACTCTACTATTCAAGAACGGTACGTGATGTGTGTCTGCTATAGCTCTCTAAATATGCACTCCTGAATGCGACCAAGTGTTGTGTGGTAGTTTCTCCCTCTCTTTTTTAATATAATTAATGCAATTTTTATTCTATTGATAATAACTAATAAACAAAGCATTAGTCTTCAATTATTAATAAAATAAGAATTATTTAAAAAGGAAAAGTTTTAGAGTTATTCTTGGCATTTCTGAAGAGAGAAGGATGGAATTAGATCTTCATCGTACTCTGTAAAAATATTTAATATATTTTTTTTTGAAATTTGCAAAACTATACAGTTGCAAATGGAAAATAGAGAGTATCTTATGTTACTTAGAATAAAACAATGTATAATAAAGTATGTATTTTATATTACTATCATTAGAGAAGATAGACGAGTATAGAAGCACGGATCTATATGTCAGAATGTATCGCGAGCTGGGGTACCCTAAAGATTCTTACAGCGTTTTCGGATGGGTTTGATCACTCCGATTAATAACGTCATATGCTCTCCTCGTCCTTCTCTGTGACGTCATTGACATTATTAATTGTTCTCGGAGCGATCAAACCCGTCCAAAAACG
>NW_012046306.1:0-407 GCF_000956235.1 Wasmannia auropunctata
CATAACTTCGTATAGCATCACTTACTCTACCCTCCAAAAATAAGCAAAATTCAAGAGAATGTAACTTCGTCAAAAATGATCGTATCGAGATGTTCAAAAAAGCATTTTACAGCTTGAAATCTCTACTTTCCAAATCGGTACTTGAGAAAACGATCCTACTGATGTTTCATGGAATTACACGGATAGAAAGGGAGACCCGACGAATCTCAAAATTTTTTACGAACTTTGACAAGTTCCACGGCGCGAATAAAAATTCGCATACAAATGCAGTTTACAGCTTTCGAAAGAGTGAATCTTTACCTTTAATTTGCTTTTTTTTTGAGCGTTGTACGATTTTTTTTCACCGAGTTATTCAACATTAAAGCAAAAATGGTCCTTTACTGAGTCGACAAGGCACACAGGGGATA
>NW_012046307.1:0-776 GCF_000956235.1 Wasmannia auropunctata
ATAGCGTAGAGCACCAGGCTGAGGTGAAATTTAAATATTTGTTCAAGAGGAGTTTTACTTCGATAACTATTCATATGATACGCTAATTTAGCATATGGCAAAAGGCCATTTTGATTTATCAAGATTTAAGACTTTGTATACAAAAAAAGGTTTATGTATCATCTTGTCATTATATATACGGGTGTATCTCGTTATAAGAAATATTTGCAACGGGATAAATTAAAGATTCCATGCGTAATAACTAAAGCGCAGCTGCATGCCATAAAAGCATTGTATTCGGGAATAAGAATAGCGCGAATATGCGTAAAGACCGATATTCAAGTGCGATGTCGGATTAAAGTATCAATTCGCCCGTAAAACGCGATAACGTATCGTGAGAGTATTATAAAGTCTTAATATACACTTCTCAACAAAATTAAAGCATCACTTACTCTACCCTCCAAAAATAGGCAAAATTCAAGAGAATGTAACTTCGTCAAAAATGATCGTATCGAGATGTTCAAAAAAGCATTTTACAGCTTGAAATCTCTACTTTCCAAATCGGTACTTGAGAAAACGATCCTACTGATGTTTCATGGAATTACACGGATAGAAAGGGAGACCCGACGAATCTCAAAATTTTTTACGAACTTTGACAAGTTCCACGGCGCGAATAAAAATTCGCATGCAAATGCAGTTTACAGCTTTCGAAAGAGTGAATCTTTACCTTTAATTTGCTTTTTTTTGAGCGTTGTACGATTTTTTTCACCGAGTTATTCAACATTAAAGCAAAAATA
>NW_012046308.1:0-918 GCF_000956235.1 Wasmannia auropunctata
AACCGACCAAAGGTTTTGGATCGGATGCATCTTTGCCAACTTCAAATTTCAACGAAATACTAAAGCCTAACGATTCACTGTCTAGCCATCCGGAATCCGATATGGACAGGGGAAAGGAGCCCAGACAGGAGGATACGCTGGGAGAACAAGGAAGCCGACGGACTCCTCCGAGTAAACCAGAGGATGGCGAACAGAAAGAATTTCCACCGGAACCGGGAGAAAAGGAAGAACTGGCCGGGGAAAACCGAAGCACTGACGCGAATAACTAAGACTTAAAGATTATTGATTCCGCTCATATGAATGTCGGGTCAACAACGCGTCAGATTATAAAATATTTATGTAACAATATATAGAGTTACTACCTTTGTACTTAAACATAAGCGTATATCATACTTACCTTATACATATTCCTCTTCGTACCTTAAAGAATTATAACTTGGGTAAAGTAAATTCATTTAGATTCATTTAAATTCATTCAGATTCATTAAATATAAAGAGTTTGAGCTTACATACTTACCTGCGTACAGCCTTCAGCTTACGTAGAAGCACCAGCCTGCGTAGACCAAGATAGCGTATAGCGTAGAGCACCAGGCTGAGGTGAAATTTAAATATTTGTTCAAGAGGAGTTTTACTCCGATAACTATTCATATTATACGCTAATTTAGCATATGGCAAAAGGCCATTTTGATTTATCAAGATTTAAGACTTTGTATACAAAAAAAGGTTTATGTATCATCTTGTCATTATATATACGGGTGTATCTCGTTATAAGAAATATTTGCAACGGGATAAATTAAAGATTCCATGCGTAATAACTAAAGCGCAGCTGCATGCCATAAAAGCATTAGTATTCGGGAATAAGAATAGCGCGAATATGCGTAAAGACCGATATTCAAGTGCGATGTCGGATTAAAGTAT
>NW_012046309.1:0-424 GCF_000956235.1 Wasmannia auropunctata
AGTACGGGACAGAAACGGCGAAGAAATAAGCGAAGTCATAATATCAATATCCACACGTAGCAAGATACCAATAGGAAGTGAGCTACAAAATGAATTTCAAATGCTAATAAATATTACGGACGATGAGACAAAACATCAAGTAAAGATGATAGATGGAAAGGTCATCCGGAAAAAGAACATGAAGACAGATGACAAGGAAAATATGACTTCGACGTCGAGCGAACAAGAAGAAAAAATTAAAAAAGTAATCGAGGACATCAAAATCATACGAGACCCTCGTATTAAAGCAGCCAAACTAAGGGCACTTAATCAAATAGAAAACAAGCCAGGGGTAAGAAAGAAATTCAAAATTGACAAAAATCTACGGATTGAATTGCCGCGTGTTGATAATCAACACCGACAATTGGCGAGGAGAATGCAACCG
>NW_012046310.1:0-1218 GCF_000956235.1 Wasmannia auropunctata
TAAAATACTTTGAAAATTTTCAACATCAAATATCAACTCACCGGAAATCAAACAAGCCAAAAGTAAAAAGAGCTTAGGCCTAGGGGAATCTCTGGCAAATTTTTTTTTAACAAGAAAAACTTAGAAAATCCGCGAAGAAAGAAAATTATCAAGACAATTCAAGCAAACAAACCGACATTTGAAGAAAGAAGAAGATGTTTGGAAAGGGACCTAGGGGAAACGTCGAATATTCACCATACACAACGCGGAGTAGGAAGGTACAGAGTGTAAGAAGCAAAGCTGACTTATGCCAAAACAACGTATCCAGGGACTCGGCGATGGTGAAGGAGACGGTTAGCGAAACGCAATTCGGGTCGAATTCTTCCACATCGAGTAGGGAGGAGCAACCGGAAGTCCAACGTATCGAGAATAACGATAACAACATGGAGCTTACCGAAATGTTAAATCAAATGTCCGAGATGCTTATGACGATTCAAAGGAAAATGAATCAAACACAAAATGTGCAAAACGACGAAGATATACTCACTCGCGCAAGAAGAATGATTAATTCATTAGAAGAAGTAAATTCCGGAACACCGCAGAAGAATAGGAAAGGAAAAAATAAGCTAGTTAGTCTACGGGACAACGTAAATGCTACAAATAATAATACGGCGGAGATAAGAATCAAATTACCCAGAGGGGGTTGGTTAAAAAATCCGTTCGATGAAATAAGCTATTCCGGAAAGAAAGATAAGCAGAATCCAATTAGATTCTTGAATAAATTTGAAAAAATTGCTGAATACGAAAATGTAACAGGCAAAGATAAATTGCATTATTTTGCAAAAACGTTAAAAGATACGGCAGCAATGTGGTATGAACTACAAGAGCCGGAGAACTTTGAACAAGCAAAAGAATTGTTCAAGGACCATTTTTGGTCACACGAGATTCAATCTCAATTCAGGGAAAACGTATACCTGAACAAATACAAACCGTCCAAGGAACAATCCATGGCGGATTACGCGTTAAATATCGCGAGACAAGCAAAATTGCTTGAGCCACCAATGACAGAACCGGAAATAATACGAACTGTCAAAAGGCATTTCAATAATGACGTAGCCCAAGAAATACGTCCGACTACCGTCAATTCATTAAAAGACCTAATCAAATTACTAGAAACACTAGAATTTGAACGTCTGAGTAAAGTAAAGACAGAACCGGAAATTCGAAACAGATACAATC
>NW_012046311.1:0-347 GCF_000956235.1 Wasmannia auropunctata
TGTCCTTAGTCGTACCTGCGAAAGCACAGAAGGGCTTACGAAGGACTCATCGTATTAACGAGAGAGAGAAGGGGTTATAGGGAATTCGCTCAATCTCGAAAGAGAGTTTGAGGGAAAATCTACGTACCTAAACACTGAATTAAACGAACGAGATTCGCGAGAAATAAATTCATTACGCGATTTAAAATCAAATCTCATTGGAAACGGGGTAATTTCGAGTTATTTAAGAAAGAGTAGATCCGGGTAATTGAAATTATTCGGGGGTTTTTACAAAACAAAAGACCAAAAAGCTTTAAGGGCTTAGGCCTAGGGGAAGCTCTGCACAAATTTTTCAAAATTCCGCGATA
>NW_012046312.1:0-504 GCF_000956235.1 Wasmannia auropunctata
ATTCTCTCTCTTTAGTTTTCCTCTCTTCCACCCTCGGTGTCTCGCCCAATTCGCGACTACTCTTACGCTCAATTTATGTCTCCAATCGCCACAACTTATGTAACATTTTATAAAAGACCAATGAATTTAATTCTCTTCGTTTCAAAAATCTTACACTTCTTATTTTTTCTATTGCTATTTTATTCCTTTAATTAATTTTTCTCTTAATCATTGTAAAAGATATGCTTCGACATATCTGTTGATTACAAAAATATTGTTAGCAGTATTATAATATTTTGTTTAACAATAACTGATACGTGAAAGAAAAAAGTAAGACGAGAAATGGAAGTTATCGATATAACACATGCCTTTTTTTAAATAGAACATGAGATATATGTAAGAGATATAAAAAAGTAATGAGATATTTAAAATGATATTTGTATTTGTGCGTGCGTGCGTGCGTGCGTGCGTGCGTGCGTGCGTGCGTGCGTGCGTGCGTGCGTGCGTGCGTGCGTAGCGTAGCGT
>NW_012046313.1:0-1798 GCF_000956235.1 Wasmannia auropunctata
TTTCAGGTATCAGTTTTTGTTACATACATAATTATCAGATGCTGTCTAATTAAATTCATTGGTCTTTTATAAAATATTACATAATTACATGTTCACCTTTGTATATTACATACATAATTGTCAGATGCTGTGTCTAATTATTTGCTGTGATAATTAGACACAGCATCTGACAATTATGTATGTAACACACGAAGGTGAAGCGACACGTATGTAATATTTTATAAAAGACCATTGAAGAGAGCTTGATGTAAAGCCGAAACGATCGTCTGGTAGCATTAATGTAATTTTTTATAAGAATATAATGCGCGCGCGGATTAGCATGAAGACCTTGGTTTCTGGCCCATTACAATTATTTATTTTATTTTTCTTGGAGCCTGAATATATTATTGGTATACTTAAAATAATTTTTGTAATATTTAATACACTATATCAAAGGTTTGATACCTTTGACACTTTAATACTTAATACTTGCAAATCATATTAATGCTACCAACCATCTTTACATCAAGCCTTCTTCAGTCTTTTGTAAAATATTACATACGTGTCGCTTTACTTTCGTGTGTTACATACATAATTGTCAGATGCTGTGTCTAATTATCACAGCGAATAATTAGACACAGCATCTGACGATTATATATGTAACACACGAAGATGAAGCAACATGTACTTTGTAACGGTTTCAACGGAAAGGGATTATGCAAGGAAGATGCGCAACTCGTCGTTTACAACTTTAATTCGGTTACTCACATATATACAGATATCTGACAATTATCCGATTACGCTTTCAATCGCGAAAAAGAGCTAATAAATTGAGCGCGATATGCGATCTCTGAGAAGAGCGGTCGGCGAGTGGTACAATCATTATCGCCGCGGAACTTTACATTTCACCGATCTCGTGGAGACATTCGAATGGATCGCCGAATACTTAACGGAGATGGAGGGCGGAGAGCCGATCGAAGGACGATGCGCATTTTCCCGAGAGTCGTCCGGATTGCGTCGGTCCCCCTGCTTCGTCGTACGCGATGGAATCGATGGATCAAAGGGGCGACTCCGTGACGATGGGCTCACAGACTCCACCGTGAGGCCCCGGGGTATCTAGCGTCCTTGGTCTCTCCAATTGGCCTGATGAACCGGCCGGTCCCGATCTCTCGCTCTCCTCCGAACATCCGAGAGTCCCACACACGAACTTTCCTGGCACTATTTTTCCTTGCCGAGGATGTCTGAATTCCGAGTTCCCTCCTTCAAGTTCCGAGCTCTTCTTCTTTCTCTCGAGTTCCGAATTCTTCTGCCTGGCCTTTCCTCATCCCTTATTTTCAACACTCTCGCCGTCATTCTCTCTCTTTAGTTTTCCTCTCTTCCACCCTCGGTGTCTCGCCCAATTCGCGACTACTCTTACGCTCAATTTATGTCTCCAATCGCCACAACTTATGTAACATTTTATAAAAGACCAATGAATTTAATTCTCTTCGTTTCAAAAATCTTACACTTCTTATTTTTTCTATTGCTATTTTATTCCTTTAATTAATTTTTCTCTTAATCATTGTAAAAGATATGCTTCGACATATCTGTTGATTACAAAAATATTGTTAGCAGTATTATAATATTTTGTTTAACAAAAACTGATACGTGAAAGAAAAAAGTAAGACGAGAAATGGAAGTTATCGATATAACACATGCCTTTTTTTAAATAGAACATGAGATATATGTAAGAGATATAAAAAAGTAATGAGATATTTAAAATGATATTTGTATTTGTGCGTGCGTGCGTGCGTGCGTGCGTGCGTGCGTGCGTGCGTGA
>NW_012046314.1:0-310 GCF_000956235.1 Wasmannia auropunctata
TACATTATATCACACACACGCTCCTCCGAAATGATAGCGGCTATAAAGAATATAAGTGAAATTGAAACAGTCTTAAATACACATACGCTTTTACGGAACCGCCAATCAATCCGATACAACTGATCTGTCGCTCCGATACAGCTGATCTGGTTAATCAAACCGCCTGTCAAACTGCCTGCCGAATCGATACCCCGGTTCTATCGAACCGCCTATCAAACCACCTGTCTGTTCTATTAAACAGCTATTAGTTTAACTACATAGAAAATCATATTCTTTCGCGACCTTCATTAGTAAGATATATTATACGAGT
>NW_012046315.1:0-1465 GCF_000956235.1 Wasmannia auropunctata
CCTTGCAATCCGTCGGATCTCTGCGAAACTGAAACCAGTAATGTATTTCGACGAGACGACGAGTAGAAATGCATCGTACATAGAATGTAATTGATATTTCGACGAGTCGTATCAATAGGTGTATGCCTGCAAATATGACTCATCGAAATATCAATTAAGTAGCTAATAAGGGCGGGTTCTAACTAGGGAGCTCCGAGGGGGGTGAGGGGCAGGGGGTCCGCGGGGTCCGCGGGGAAGCCGCGGGGAGGGGAAACCGCTCAGAACGTTCACGGTCTGATGCGGAGTCCGCGGGGAGGGGAAAGCCGCTCGCTCAGCTGGCCTGGCCGCGGGGACGTGGGTGCGGGTGTTGCGGGGAGAGGGAAACCGCGTTGTAGGTGCGGAATGCGCGGGGGCGGGGGAACCGCGTCGTAGGTGCGGAATGCGCGGGGAAGAGGGAACCGCGTCGTAGATGCGGGATGCGCGGGGAAGAGGGAACCGCGTCGTAGATGCGGGGATGCGCGGGGAGAGGGGAACCGCGCTCGCGCTCGCCGCGTTCGCCGCCGCCGCCGTTGCGCACGGGCCCCACCCCACCCGTTATCGCTCGCGAAGAGGAATAGGAGGAGAAAAAAATAGAATAATAGAATTAAAATATGAAAAATATTTATTTAAAGTTAGAAAAAAAATATTTAATATAAAATTTAAGATATATAAAATATATGATTTAAATCCGATGCAAATACACCAATCCGTTGCTATCTGCAACAGACAAAGGAAAGAATATTTTAAAAGAATGCAAAGAGAGATAGAATGAAGATAGCTATGTAAAAAAACTTACTCTAGTTGTAAAAGAACACCGTTCTATTTCCGGTCGCCACATCCACTAGCACGCGCAGAGGCGCATCCTCGCGCGGGCTCGCCGGTGTCTGCGGGCTCCACGGGTTTACCCTTGGCTGCGAACCCTCCACATGCAGGCTCCGCGGCGCCTCCTCGCGCAGACCCTCCCGCGGGCTCTCCCGCGGGTTCCTCGAAGGCGTTCTCGCCCTCGCCAGGATCCGCAAAAACTCGTTATCATGATCCGACGCCGCGTGACGTCTGGCTGCTCGCAGCCAGTATCTGCACCAGCACCTGTCATATGTGCTGGGCACGAAGTCTTTTTCACATACAAGATACTTCATCTTTATAGATGCTGACCGACTTTGTGATTTGACGATCACAACGGCTCAACATCAACTGACTCTACGAGAACCCGCGAGTAAAAAATGCAAGCCATAGAAATAATTATCTCTCCTACCTGGTAATACCGTGAGGATGATATTGATATATATATATACATTATATCACACACACGCTCCTCCGAAATGATAGCGGCTATAAAGAATATAAGTGAAATTGAAACAGTCTTAAATACACATACGCTTTTACGGAACCGCCAATCAATCCGATACAACTGATCTGTCGCTCCGATACAGCTGATCTGGTTAATCAA
>NW_012046316.1:0-728 GCF_000956235.1 Wasmannia auropunctata
TTGTTATAGACGACGGTATTATTAAACAACCAATACTCCGTAAATATTTAAAGGTAGAATATTCAGTTTTAAAGTTATTAAATGCGTTTTCTATTATCTGCAATATATCTTGCAAACCGTCAATATTGTTATATTTGATTCTCAACATCGGTAAACAAATGCTATTATAAAATGATGAAATAATTTTAATTATAGCATTAATAACGGTATGGCTTAATGTTCCATAAGCATACAATTTTACTACAATAAGAGTAGCAGCTTTACTAATTTTCTCTTGTACTTGTAATATCCTTGTTACTGTTTTCGTTAAAAGTATTTGACATAATATCAGTAATACTGTTATGCTCTTCCACCAAATAATCATAAACTGAATGTACAGTGGATTGGAAAACAGCTTTTTCTTTTCGTAGCGCACTTTAAACCGTATTAACATGTTGCATATGCTTTGAATTGTTGGTATGTTTGGACAAAATATGTTTTTTTAAGCAGTATATGTTATTATAAACTTGTGAACAATTTTCGAAAAAGCATTTAACCGCACTGTGCATAAGTGGTTTATGTTTCAATTTTATATGAGCCATTAAATAGTTTATAGATAACAATAGACGAGAGCAAAACAAACAACGCAACATTTTACAAATAATGTAAATAAGGATAATACAACAAAAATTAACTTTACTATTTGCACTTTTCTAAATTACTAGAAGTAAAAAACGGCACTTACAAAA
>NW_012046317.1:0-395 GCF_000956235.1 Wasmannia auropunctata
CGTGTGCTCTTCCGATCTATTGTCTTATTTCCCAAACGCTTTTGATCAACGGAATGATGAAGCTGAAGTAGAAAAATGTTTTCTAGTCTACTAGAATATTCTTCAGGAATACATGGGATTGTACAATACACTGCACCGAGCTTATGTATACCCTTATGGGAACCTAGAGGATTATTAATTTCAATATCGTCTGAAAATAAAATTAATGGTAAGACAGTTTGAATCTTTTACAGTAGACTTCCAAAATATACTCTGGGTTACTGAAGTAATAATATTATTATCGCTCTTACATTTTTCTATATATGCAGTTATTATGGAGAAAACATTTGGAATTTCCAAAAATTTTGTTAATACTATTTTTAAAGGTACAATACTAATCTTTTTGTGACATACAA
>NW_012046318.1:0-366 GCF_000956235.1 Wasmannia auropunctata
TTGCAAAATTACCTGAAATTGAGACAGAAACCTCTTGTTTTTTTATAGGAGATGACGCGTTTCAATTAACAAAGAATATGATGAAACCCTATGCTGGTCGGAATTTAAGTCAAATTCATAAAATTTTTAATTACCGATTATCCCGAGCCCGAAGGACAATCGAAAATGCGTTCTGTTCATTTCTGTCAATTTCTGTCTCAATTTCAGGTAATTTTGCAACACCTTGAGGTAAATCAATTCCTTGAACCTGTAGAGCTTTTCCAAATTCCGATCGAGAAAACACTTCTGCGTCGTTATTGCTACCATAAGCACCAATATCTACGAAGGTGAATTTATAATTTTGATCACATGCAGCCATCAAAACGA
>NW_012046319.1:0-350 GCF_000956235.1 Wasmannia auropunctata
TTTATACTACAATTATAAGAAAACTTTCAGTATCGTTTTGATGGTTGCATGTGATCAAAATTATAAATTCACCTTGGTAGATATTGGTGCTTATGGTAGCAATAACGACGCAGGAGTGTTTTCTCGATCGGAATTTGGAAAAGCTCTACAGGTTCAAGGATTTGATTTACCTCAAGGTGTTGCAAAATTACCTGAAATCGAGACAGAAACCCCTTGTTTTTTTTATAGGAGATGACGCGTTTCAATTAACAAGGAATATGATGAAACCCTATGCTGGTCAGAATTTAAGTCAAATTCATAAAATTTTTAATTACCGATTATCCTGAGCCCGAAGGACAATCGAAAATGCG
>NW_012046320.1:0-1103 GCF_000956235.1 Wasmannia auropunctata
GCGTAAACGTAAACTTCAACCAGAAAACGCGAAAAAGTTCCATGCGTTGATGATTTTTGGCCATAAAATTTTAATTGGATCACTGGCAAGTATTTATAGAATATTTATTTATCATTACAGTAATTTATAAAATATTTTTTTGATATTTACACTTTATATTTCTACACTGCTTAAATCTATCTTAAAATCAAGTAATAATTTTGTATGTATACAAACCTATTTTTCAGGTTATTCGTTAAGGTAAAAAAACTGCAAAGCGATGAAAAACGAGGATAAAATATTTACAGTATTATTGGTTCTGTACATGGGTTTACTTGTATTGCGAAGGAAAAAATCACAGAAGTGGTTGAATCGTCCACCAATGGTGGGTCCGACCAATTAATCAAATGCATCCTAATCGAGGAGATTTTTGCCATCTGCTTCAAGAAATGAAAAATGATCCACAAATGTTCTTCCGATATACAAGGATGACAGGGCCAATTTTTGATAAATTATTAGAAATGGTGAGACCGTTTTTAATTAAAAAAAGCCACAGAGCTTTGGTACCAGAAGAACGTCTCATTATAACACTAAGGTATATGATTTTTATCACATAATCAGTGTGTATATTTTTTAGAACTATCCAAAGAAAAATAAATGAATATAGGTGCCATATACTATACAACTTCACCTTTCAATGATTGAACTGTTACTTTTAATTATTATATAGATATCTTGCAACGGGAGATCAGGTATCATCAATCGCCTTGGCTTATCGTATCGGGGAGTCAACAGCATACAATATCATAAAAGAAACATGTAGCGTCTTAATAAAAACATTAGCACCTGATTATCTTCAACCTCCAACACAAGAAGAATGGATCAATATCTGTCATGGCTTTTGAAGAGATTGGAATTTTCCAAATTGTGTAGGAGCTGTAGATGGGAAACATGTTTATATACAAGCACCACCAAACTCTGGGAGTTTATACTACAATTATAAGAAAACTTTCAGTATCGTTTTGATGGCTGCATGTGATCAAAATTATAAATTCACCTTCGTAGATATTGGTGCTTATGGTAGCAATAACGACGCAGGAGTGTTTTCTCGATCGGAATTTGGA
>NW_012046321.1:0-462 GCF_000956235.1 Wasmannia auropunctata
TTTGTTATATGCGTTTTGTAATTGCCGCGTTGCTGCGAAACGTCTGAGTCATTCGAATCCTGGCGGAGCAGAATTCAGACGTATGGAATAGAGAGTGGGGGAACGAGCTCCGATCCGTAACTAGAGCACATCACTCGGGGAGAAGGATACGGCACTCCGAACCGCACACACGTGTCTCTAACTGACTAACGATATTAAGAATATATACTCTTTGTTATATCAAGAATCTTGGCTACGATTATTGGCACCTCTCTACTTTAAACTCCTTACATACACAACACAATTGATAGCAGATTTTTGAATGAAATGTTATCTGACAGTTTGCGCTTTATGTATTATGTAAAGACAAAAAGTGTTATTATAAAAAAGAAAATATTATTGTACAATGTTATTGCGCAATGTGTTTGCAGAAATATTAATAAAAATAATCTTATATTCACATATGTAATCCTTGTATCAATA
>NW_012046322.1:0-1907 GCF_000956235.1 Wasmannia auropunctata
CAGAACAAATAATTTTGATTCCAAAATAGCGTTACTTTTATCGTACGATTTATACATTTATCTATACAGATAAGTTTATCGTATGTCAACGCAAACATTATAATTTTATATGCAGTATTATCTATCATACATATCGCATGAAGCATTCTTTTTAACGGAGCATATAAAATATTTTACATTTTAAGCATATAAAATATTTTAAATTATTTTAATGTTTTGACAAAAAATTTGTATGGCAAATTTACTTAAATCAATTATATCTTAACTTGATAAATGGTTTACTAACTATTCATTATCTGTTACACATGCAACGACGTATAGCGGACAATACTAAAATGTTTTCAAAATTATTTCAGATATAACTAAAGAGCAGCTTCAAAAAATCGATTCCGATTTCAAGAACATCATAATGCCCAGAACGTTATCTACATTGCCAATTACAGTCGAAGAATTACGCTCTTTGTATTTTGGTGACAAAGCAGTGTCAGAGAAAACTCTAAAAAATTGTGTTGATTTTATGGGCGATGAATATTTCACTCGTGATATAATGGAAGTAGTGGATATTCAGACAAAGTTGAAAAATGATAAGAAAGCAACGTATCTGTATCAATATTCATACGAGAGCGAAACTTCTCCAATGAGAAAAATATTTGATATTAACTTCCCAGGTATTGTCACGAATTAATTAAAAATCTTAAAGATTGACTTTTAATTTTCTGGAGGACATGGAAAGAACGATTTTGCTGAAAAGTAAAAAAATTTGAATCTGAAAATAACACTAGTTTACAACAAAAAATTATTTTAAAACCAACTAGTATTTCTTGTAGATTTTTGAAAATTATGCCGCAAACCAAAAAATCTAGCATATCAGGTTTCTATAATAATTGAGATATAATGTCCAAAAAATAACTTTTATCGTGATATTTGACATTTTTTTTTTTTTAAAACGGTATTTTGAAATTCCGATAAAAAGTCATGAATGTATAGTTCATCCTCTATAAAATGCATATAACTTAACTTATTCATAAAACATAAAAAATAAGATATTAAAATAGAAAAATTTGCATTAAAAAAAAATACATCAAATCAATACATTCGAAATTACTAATCGGAATTTCAAGATAGCGTTAACGTTCTTTACAATAAAATTCAAATATCGAAAAAGCCACTTTTAGACAATAAACCTGAATTATGTTAAAAACCTGACGTGCTGGAAAAATGTAGCTTACGGCATTGTTATCAGCATCTAAAAATCTATAAGAAACACGTAGTCCGATTTAAAGTAATAAAAAAGAAACATTTTTGTAAACTAGTGTAATTTCTTTGGACCATCAAAATAATTTTGATTGTTGGAAACTCAAAAATGATAAGCATTACTGTAAAATGTTATAAATTTCTAACAATCAGTTTGACTTTAGAACAAAATTATTTTGATGGTTTAACAAAAAATATTTCCAGATCTATATTTCAGGAAAAATGTTTAGATTCTTCAGCAAATTCGATCTTTTTGTATAAAAACGTTAATATCAGAACAGTAACATAAAATGATTCTTTATTATTGTATATGATTTTAAGAACATAAAATGAATTCTGTTTTATAGTATTTAATTTAGAAAATAAATTGTCTTTCTAAATATTTCAAAAAGATTAATTTATCGGTTTAATTGACAGTTGAATGACGAAATATTTTATAGGTGCGTCTCATGACGAGGATCTAGCGTATTTATTTTATCCTAATTTGATAAAAGATCTCGGCATGTCACCACCTGCAATTGATTCGGAAGACTACAAAATGATGAATTGCCTAACGCAAATGTGGACGGATTTTGCTAAAACAGGGTACGAGAAATTTAATTTCTCCTTTTCAAACTTTAGCCATATCTTTTTAATCAGGACATTTCAATTTT
>NW_012046323.1:0-1484 GCF_000956235.1 Wasmannia auropunctata
TCAGAGATGTGTATAAGAGACAGTCCTAAATCTCTACGACAAAGTGGCGACAGGTAATCAAGGTTTAAAAGATGTGGTCATGGCGTTAAAATGGGTCCAGAAAAATATATCACAGTTCGGAGGAGACCCAGAAAATGTCACTATCTTCGGCGAAAGTGCTGGTGGAGGCATCGTACATTACCTAACTCTGTCTCCGTTAGCGAAAGGTATAATCTTTAAATTAAAAAGGTATTTTCTCGATACAGACTCTCTTCATACACAATAACTTAGAATCCGCAAATCAAATCCCACCTAATAATAAATTTATTAATTAATTTGCGCTGTTTCATTTCTCTCAACGGAAATATTAAAACACTATTACGATTACATATAAAAAATAAAAATCTCTGCAAATCTACTAAAACAGATAATAAATCTATGCTTTTTTTTAATTAATTTTAAATCAGATATGTTTAACTCTTTTATTTCTAGTTTTTGAATTTTTAATTCAAATTTCAATTATAAAATCATATTAAAAAAATATTAAAATTTATAAAACAACTAACAACTTTTCAAGAAGGAGCGAGAGAGAGAGAGAGAGAAAGATTATCAGTGATCAATTATAAAATCATTAGAAATTAATAATAACAAAAACGCGCATAGATTCTAGTTTACAAATTACAAAAAAAAGAAAGATTTTATGTTAACAAATTATAAAAAAATAATTTCTTTACACTTGTTTTACAGGTTTATTTCATAAAGCAATAGCACAAAGTGGAGTCGCAAGGAATCCTTGGGCTTTTACCGAAAAACAACATTCGATAAACAAAGGTTTTCGGCTCGCCGAATTACTCGGAAAAGCGACCGCGGATCCAAAAGTCGCTTATGAGTTTCTTAAAACAATCGATGCCAAAAAGCTTATAGACATGACACAGAAATCTCTCTTGACAGAAGCAGTAATTATCTGAATATTTGATTGTAATTTTACGAGTGCAGTAAATTATTCACTATGCAGATTAAAAATCGTGCAAATAAAATACTTTCTTCGATAATATTTTTCTCGTAGGAGCGTCTACAGTATAACATGACATTTACGCCTACTGTAGATCACGAATCATCAAATCCATTTTTCCCGGAAGATCCAGAAACGTTCTTGAGTCGCGAGGCGAAAGTACCATTACTTTTGGGTTTTACCAGTTGCGAGGGATCAGCCATTATATGCGGTAAAGGTTTCGGACGTAAGTTTTGTTTCTATCTTTATTAAATATTTAACATTATTAATCACTTCAAATATAATAATATTGTACATATCTATAAAGAATTAATAAATTTGATTAACCGTGATTTTCGTGTGCATATGTAAGAATAATAATTATGCGCCAGAACAAATAATTTTGATTCCAAAATAGCGTTATTTTTATCGTACGTTTTATACATTTATCTATACAGATAAGTTTATCGTATGTCGAAGCAAACATTATAATTTTATATGCAGTATTATCTAT
>NW_012046324.1:0-2822 GCF_000956235.1 Wasmannia auropunctata
TTTCGATTCTTATTTCGTTACGGTGCCGAGACCTTGACATTCCTTTTTGTTTTTCGCTGCCGATCAGCTGCCGATCAGCTGCTTCGCACTCAAGTAAACATACATCATTGCCTCCCCTTTTCGTCCCTACAACGGCGAATTCTTTTTCTTTGTACATCGTCAACCAATTGAGTTCGGTTCTGCCTTAAGCTCGGTTGTGTCTCGATCTCGGTTCCGTCTCAATCTCAGTTCACTCTGTGTGTGCCTCGAATAAACTTTTAAACGATCAATTCATTTTTTGTCATCTCTCATAAGCACCGATATTTCATCCTTTCTCTATCCTACCGTTCGGTTAATTTCGACGTCTCCAGCGAATCCGTGGATTCGTATATGGTTCATTCGCAAATACCGGGAGCTTTGAAAATCTCTATCTCTCTCCCCTACAATTGGTCATAAAAATAAGGACATTAAAACGATATCAGTTTTAGGAAGAACAATAATAGATCGAATACATCATGAAGCAAATAGAATTTAAGATTACGTGTGTTTCTTGTTTTAAAATAAGACGATATAGTGCGATTTATACGTTATGATGAGTTAGTAATCGCATTTGGAATCAGCAGTGTGAAAAATATAAAGCATCAGAGCATCACAATGACATAATCAGACAAAAATTGAAAAGACTTGTCCGCTTTCTACAAGTATTAAAAAATAAATATTCAGAAATTACAGATTTTGCTTCCATTTATTATCCAAGATGTAGTAATGTATTGAAGCAATCAATAGATTAGCAGGTTTATCTTTTTGTGCAAAATTTTATAAGGCTCCATTGTCAGCACTTGGAAGTTTGGTGGTGAAAGAACTTGGACAAGTTTTAATAAATCGATTTATTAGAAAAGAAGATTATGATAAAAAAAACATTTGCTAAAGAAATTTAAAAGTATTTACTGAAAATTTTACAACACATTACGAAAACGATAGCTAAAACAATGAATCAAAATAAAAGACGTTAAAAGATTGTTCTACCTTCTAAATCAAACATTAATAAGCTCCATGACTTTTTGCAAGAAAAACGTCAAACAGCTTATAATTCTTTAAAAGAAGAGTTTTCTTTCGAGACATGGCTCACTTTTAAAAACAACATTAACATCAGTGCAAGTATTCAATCGGCGAGCGGGGGAGATACAAAGAACACTCATCGAAGATACAAGGCTTATCAAGAAATTAATTGTCAAACAAATGAAATGTATGAAACACTTTTGACACATGCCAAAGAGATAGCTAAGAAATACGTACGTTTTACATTAAAAGGTAAACTTGGACGAACAGTACCAGTTCTATTAACAGGAGAATTGAGAAATTACATTGATATGATTTTAAAACACAGAAAAGCTGCGAAAGTTTCATCAAATAATTCGTATTTATTTGGTCTTCCTTCTCTTGTAAAGAATAAGCACCGATATCTTTTGGCATGATTTGCGACAGTATGCAATAGACTGCGGCGCTGAAAGTCCTGAGACTCTGCGTGCAACTGAGTTACGGAAACATATAGCAACAATGTGTATTAATTACAATTTTTCAGAGAATGAAGTCAGTCCACTCGCAAGCTTCATGGGTCATGCTCACAAAATACACTTATTTCATTACAGACAACCTGTTATAGAAAAAGAAATTTTCGAAATATCTCAGTATTTAGAAGCAGCACAAGAAGTTGATTAAGATGAAGATGAAGATGATTCAGATGATACTTCAAATTCTAGATGCTCAGAGTTCGATGTAAACAAGAATGATATCAGTGATGATGAAAATGTACTTGAAACATTAAGACAAACTCAAAATAACGATTCTGATAATAGTAATATAATCAACAAAATAACTGATAATAATACATTAGGAGGTTTGTATTCTTATATTTGCTAAACAATATATGTAAATTAATACGTTACACAACAGAATGTGAATTAAAATATACAGGGCGAGGAAAAAGTATGAAAACTCTGAAAAATCTCAAAAAATAAGTTTTACATAAAAATGTTTCAAATAAAAGTTGTAGGAGTTAAAAAAGTCTAGTCAATAGTCTCATCAGTTTGACTCTGGCTGGCGTCGTTAAAGTCAAGTCAAAGTCACTTTGAATTTTTTTAATGGAATATTTTTTATTGCATATTCTTATAGTCCTTCTCAATACCTTTTCAAAGCACTATAATTTTATTCATTTTGGGTCAGCCGTTTCAAAGTTATTGAGTATTTTACAGTAAGTAGTAATAGATACCCGAAAACAAAGTCGGAATATGATCCAGCCAACTAAGGCAAGATCGGAGGATGATCTAAGCTCTTAGATCTTTTCTTAGTTGGCCGGATCATATTCACTGTCAGTTGTTTCCACGGCTACTCACTCTCAGTTGTTTTCACGGTTACTCACTCTTAGTTGCTTTTACGGCTACTCATTATTAGTTGCTTCTAAAATGCTGCATCTTACTGAACGTGAATATCTCTTTTGATGAGAGAATGGGGAGACAGACTAAAGTCATACAATAATGTTAAGCAGCTCTTCAATGCAACATTTCGGAATGAAAATACAAGTATCTCGAAATCTACGGTTCACAAAACTATCAGAAGTTTCGAAGAAATTGGTGGTGGTAAAAATCGTCCAAAAACAGGAAGACCAGCAACAGCAACAAATCCCGAAAAGTCATTGGATGTAGCAATCTTTTGTGGAGAATCCACATATTTCCACTCGTAGAACAGCTCAAAAACATCAAATAGATCAGAAGTTGATGTGTAAAATATTAAAACAGAATAAGTTCTATCCATAAAAAATTCATCTAGTGCAAGAGCTAAATGAA
>NW_012046325.1:0-322 GCF_000956235.1 Wasmannia auropunctata
TATCCCCTGTGTGCCTTGTCGACTCAGTTTTATTTTAAAATTTATCCTGAAAATCATGTTAATCGTAGGACAACATAGTATTTTGACGAATTTCATGTGTGATTTTCACTATATTTTTTAGTATATACTACAACAAATTTATTGTAGTGTACAATAAAATTTGTCGAAATACTATATGTTGTCCCACGAGATTACATGATTTTCAGGTTAAATTTTAAAAGAAAATTTTTTCCGTGATGTAAAGACAGTTAGAAAAATAATCGCATTCGATAGGCAAAAAACAGATAAGACTTTAGGATCCCCCTAATGAATTAGTCCGATA
>NW_012046326.1:0-386 GCF_000956235.1 Wasmannia auropunctata
GTATTTCAAATACAAGTATTTGAAATATGCCCAGCCCTGTATATATATATATATATATATATATATTGTATTGGCGTGTACGATGTCTCTAAGAAATGCACTCGATCGAAGCAGTTGATATAAATGTTTTATAATGATGACGATTTAAACACATATTCTCTGTGTACTCAGCTACTTGTCGAAAATACTCCTGCTATTATTAGGCATCGTTCCAATTCGTTCTTGCTTTAGGTTGAGTCATAATGTCTAATTGCGAAAATCGTAATAACGCAGTGAAACATTGCCAAACGAACAACTGTGAAGTGAACAAACCGCACAAATTACCATTTATATTCGAGTTATGAAAATTGTTAAATTGTTCAGAGTTATCTCTATATATTTATATA
>NW_012046327.1:0-399 GCF_000956235.1 Wasmannia auropunctata
AAGAAAAAAAAGATATATCTAAAATATAGACTTACACTAATTGGGCGCCACAATTACTCTCAAACTCGTTCTCCGTATAGACTATCGCCGGAGGTCTAACGATCTCCGGCTCAACGTCTATGGCTTGATCCATATTTATTTCTGAAACAGAATAGACATCATAGACATTATTAAAAATAGGACTTCAATACAAACAATAATTGAAAAATTAATAAGAAATAAGTGAAACACATTTTGAAATAATACAGAAACTATTCTAGATAGAGTCCAAATTACAAATTTCTTTACATTGATATTTTCAAAATAATGAAATATTGGTGCCAATTGTTCTCGCGAACGACGCGTTACGTGTGTACGAGCAATTATGGAGCGTAGCATCGCTCGGTCTAGAAGCAATAA
>NW_012046328.1:0-346 GCF_000956235.1 Wasmannia auropunctata
ATTAGCTTTTGCAATGACAATTAACAAATCACAAGGACAGACATTCGACAGAGTAGGAATAGATCTTCGCAAAGATGTTTTCAATCATGGGCAACTTTATGTTGCTTTTTCACGCGTTCGCACTTGGCAAGCATTAAAAGTTTATCTTGGCAATCAACGAGAAAATAAACAAGTTAAAAACTATGTATATAAAGAAATATATATGTAAACTTACATTAATTAAATGATTTTTTGTTAAGGTTTATAAAAGATAATAGCATTATTTTATATAATGTTGTTACATTTTATTTAAAATGTTTTATGATGAATTAATTACAATTTAATAATGAAAGATTATTGAAATATT
>NW_012046329.1:0-518 GCF_000956235.1 Wasmannia auropunctata
AACGAGCACAGTCGTTCTCTCTCGTTCTCCCCCTCTCTCTCTCTCTCTCTCTCTCTCTCTCTCTCTCTCTCTTTCTATTTCTTTCACTCTCTTCTTGTTCTCCGATCCTTTTGCTCAGCATGTCTATTTCCTTCTTTCCCTCGAGCCACAACTCAGACCAGAGACGAGAAAATCAAGCAAAGGCGATCGCTGGGCCCCGACGGAACCATCCCGCCGAAGGGGGAGGGATGGGTGAGGGAGGCAAACGGCACCGGCCGCCTCCTCTTCCAGTCAGCGAAATAAAACGGCGCGGAAGGAATTTGGCGGAGGGCTGTAAATATTATAAAGTGACGCTACGCAGAATGCGGGAGCTCAAAGGCTTGCCACACGGGGTGGGAGGGGAGCGGGCCCCGGAGGACAATGCGAGCGAGTGAGCAAACGTGGGGCCGCACCCCCCTCGGACGTGAATTATGTCCGAAAGGGATAACTTGCGCCACCGTTCGCGATGGGGAGTCCTTGGAGCACCCTCGTTGCCATCC
>NW_012046330.1:0-1191 GCF_000956235.1 Wasmannia auropunctata
GCTACTGTAAATAAATAAATCAGAAATAAGGTCGCAATATTTTAGTATCGATGAGAATATCGCGAGGCATTCTAAATATAAATTTCGTCGGCTGTGTCAATTCCACTTTAAGAGACACGCGAAACTCATAATAATATTCGAAGCATTAAACATTCATACTTAATAAGACAGAACTTAATGGAGCACTTTCTCAATGACGATGGGAACAATGGCGAGTTAAAGCGTTAATTGAAGACCAAACGGACTGCAAGTAGCTAGATAATCAGATGAACCGCGCGAAAACGGAGTGAGAGAGAGAGAAGAAAAAAGGAAAGAGAGAGAGAGAGAGAGAGAGAGAGAGAGAGCTCTCCGCGATGCGTTTTCGTGGTGCTATCGATTCTCTCAACCGGTTTAGGTCGAGCTATTCGTCGGTCGGAGTAGGTCTAACCACCCTCAATCTTCCCCAAATCCGCGCTTAACCCGCCATTGTATACCGGCGAGAAGAATCTAAGAGCTGGAAAGCGCTGCACAGGCTGCTTATCAGGGACTTACAAACTATACGGAACATTCCTCAATGGCGGATACTTTGACGGGCTCGGCGGTGATTCTTCGTTGGCAAAAATTCGTGGATGAATATTTTTCCTCTTTTTGCATTGTAGCGATTTCAAACAAAATCGAAGCATATACTCTACATCGCGTTTTAACTAATTAATTAAATACATTTCGAGAGATAAAAAAATCAAGCGTCAATAACGTGAAACATCTTAGCCTTTTTTTAAATCTTTAATTTGAATTTTAAAAAACGAATATATGCTCACATATTGTGCATAAATATAATATAAAATAATTGTAAGAATATCTAAAAGTCGATAGACACACCAAGCCGAATTTTACTCGAACAAAATTCTAGTTTTGTTTCTTACGGCGATCACAACATGATTGGCAGCTTTCATCTCGGAAGGTATTTACGCAGAAACTAAACTGTTCATCAATAATCGCGCGCGAAGGCGTGAAGAAAACGCACGCGCTGCGTGGATACCCCGCAGTGCATTGAAGACGGATTAACTCTGCGAAGATTAAAGAGACGCGGAAGTTTTCCACGAGTTTTACTCTCTCGCCGCGTGCAGAGTGTCGCGGTACATAACGAGCACAGTCGTTCTCTCTCGTTCTCCTCCTCTCTCTCTCTCTCTCTCTCTCTCTCTCTCTCTCTCT
>NW_012046331.1:0-4557 GCF_000956235.1 Wasmannia auropunctata
GTATGCTATACGAAGTTATTACGTTCTCAGCACCGGGATTATGCCCGAAAATCTGCGCTTTTATAGTAATTAGTAGTGCTCGGAAAAAGAACCGAGTAATAAGAAAAACTGAGAACTACCCGCCCGCACGTCATTCGTCTCACACGGGTGAAAACCGATTTCGCGGGTATCCGTATCACGCGGGTAAATTTAGTATAATATAATTTTTTGTGTTTGAGTAGCGCATATTTAACGTCTTTTTTTTTCTTTTCTTTAGAAAATTATTTTACAATATGTATTTTTTCTAGGAATACAAATTACTTAAATTTTTTTAAATTTATTTCATTTTACTAACTGCAAATTTTTGACGCTAGTTTTTGATAGCGAAACATTTGTACGGAAGGCACGTATATTGACGTCGTTTTTTTAACTTCTTTTAAAAAAAGGTAATTTTGTACGGATATCATATCTTTCTTTAGTAACTTTTATCATTGATTAATATATTTTATTATTTATATAATACATTTGGCAAGAAAGTAAAAATTTCAATAAATCTTCGTAATAGTTATTTTTACACTGCTACAACATACACGTTTAATTCGTATGTATATACATGCATTATTATTTAAATTAAAATTTTGAATTTTTGTGCAAAAGTAATTTCAACTTCATCTTTCTTTATTTTTGAATTATTTTTTAAATTATATTTAAATTAGATTTGAATTATTAGATTAAATTAGGTTTATAATCTGAACAGTTCTCTAGAAGATCATTAAGATGATCCATATGTACATCTATCAACCATTCACCGCGAATAACTATGTTTTTATCAGAAAACTTCAATACTGGAGCCTTCTTTATCTTTATAGACATTTTATACAAATATATAAAACACAACAAGTACTTTATGCAAGATTATAATATAATATAATAATGTTTTTATCGTTTTTATGTGCACGCGTATGTGCGTCGTATGTGTAAAATGTATTAAATTATACTTATTTCGCTTTCCGTATTGCCAGCGCGTATAGGTACTTAGTGCAAAACACTACCATGTCTCTTAATATTTTCTTATTTCTTTCACTCGTAAAATTGTGCGTATATGTCGTAAAGTTTGGTAATAGTTTATTAATAGATAATACTGAAAAAAAGATTAATATAAATTGTGATTCATAAACTAAAGAGGAATAGGGGAATGCTAACATACTATGTTAAACTATTTAATTAAAAGCATTTAAGTATACATATGTTATTATGATGGAGCGATTTTTCATCCTTTCTGTTGTGCATGTATTTTTATTAAAAAAACATTTAAAATTATAAATTTTGATGACAGAAATTTTAAAATGAACATCCACTTCTAAAAATCGGTTTTTTCATTTTTTTGTGGTTTATATAATATTGTTTTATAAAAATAATTATAATTTAATGTTGGAAATCTTTTCTTGTTTCAATTTTCGATTTTTTGAACCAAGATTTGATTATATGTGCGATATTTTCGCGTTTGCCTGGGAATTCTTTAATTTTTTTGATTTGTTAAGCAGGGGTGGATATTTATTTCAAAATTTCCGCTTGTCATAAAAATAAATTATTTTTTATGCCTTTTCTGAAAATACGTGCACAACGGGAAGGATAAAAAATCGCTCCACCCTAATATGTACATGGTAAAATAACTCAGGAAACTGATCAAATCATATTATTATTACGAATTTCCTTTGGTTAAAAAATTAAATTACAATTATTAACTCTTACAGTACAATATGAAAAATGTGGAAAAAAATGGATTTGAAGAAAATTGTTGACTCTTGGGTTTAAGATTGTCTTGAATGCACATAATGCGCGGATTCGATATCTTAATTTTGCTCTTGAAATGTATTTTTTCTAAAATATAAGTTATAATTCTTTCTAAGATAATTAATTTTTCTATATGAGAAAACAATTTTTCAAATAAAAAAATAAATAAAAAAGGACATTCAGACATTACTTTAAAATGAAAATAAAATACTTACAATGAGTTTTTACACAATTTTCACATCACGAAAAGGAAATTGAGTATAAATGCGGGTATTTTGTGTCTGATTCAAATGAACTCAATATTGTTTATAGAGAAACTGATAACTCCCGATTGCCACGCCACAGAAAGATTTTTTCCATCATAAACTTTTTTACCAGAAGATAAAAAACGAGAAATCCTTGGAACTTGCAAGAAACTTGTACAAACAAAAATCATTTGGGCAGAAAATACTCATGACTATACCGTAAATGATTAACAATATTTATGTTTACAGTGCATGTAAATGTCACACACACAAACCCGTTTTTGTTAAAGGTTCTGTTGATTTTGTGTTAATTAACATTAAAACATTATTATACAATATTATACAATTAATTTTTACATTACTTTGCCTCTCGAGAAAAAATGATTTATATACGTACGACCTGTAATAACCATAAATATATAAATATATATAATTGTGTAAAATAATTGATAATTTTACATACATATGTATTATATAAATATAAAATTATATGTAACTACATATAATTTTATATTGTACATATATACATATAGTTATATAATTTTGTACGGTATTACATATAGTTACATATGATTATATATAATTTTATATAACCATACATATTTATATATAATTATTTATGAATTATTTTTCTTAAAATTTATTCTTTATCCGTCTGAAATTAACTGCTCCATGTTTAAGTTAAAAAAATTTTATAAAACGTGGCGGTACTAACGCTCGTACAAGACTAAAGTATAATAAAGTAATTATAATTGCTACATTAATTTTAGTATTAAAAAGTTTTTAGAATTATTTACTCTTAGAATATTCCGGTATGGAAATTTTTTTTTATTGTTTTTTGTTCAAGTTAAAGAATCCATCAGAAGTGTAGCGATGCTAGCAAACGTACAAAAGTAAAAAATATATTAAACAATTTAATTATTGCATTAATTTTGGTTTTAAGTTTCTAGAATTATTTGATTTTACAACATTTCTGTCCGGAATTTATTACTTCTCGTTCAAGTTAAAAAAATTCATCAAAGATGTGACGGTGCTAGCACACGTACAAGACTGAAGTATAATAAAGCAATTAATTATTACATTTTGGTATTAAAATGTTTTTAGAATTATTTATTCTTAGGGTATCTCGGTCTGAAATTGCTCTTTGTTTAAGTTGAAAAAATTTATCAAAAGTTTGACGATGCTAGTGCAAGTACAAGAGTAAAGTATAATAAAGCAATTAATTTCCGCATTAATTATGGTGTTAAAATGTTTTTAGAATTATTTGCTCCTAAGGTGTCCTGGTCCGGAAATATTGCTCTTTGTGTAAGTTAAAGAATTCTTCAGAAGTGTGGCGGTGCTAGCGCACATACAAGAGTAAATATGTTACAATTTAATTGCTGCATTAATTATGACGTAAAGTATAATATTAAATAATTAACTGCTCCATTTTAATTTTGTTGTTAAAATATTTCTAGAATTATTTAAGATATCGGTCCGGAATTTGTCTTTTATTCAAATTAAAGAATCTATCTGAAGTATAGCAATGACAATAAATTGTACAAAATTGTTAATAAAATCACAAATTAAAAATTTGAACAAGGAATGGAACAAAGGAGAGATTATGATTTGGGCCATTTTTGCCCCTCCCCCCTTGAATTTAACTGAAACTAGATGGAAAATGTACTTTCATATGTGCCTCATAATTCTCTAAAAGGATATGATCCTAAACTTTATCGTTTATGAATTATTACATTTTAAATTTGAACGATTTACGGGGGAGTTGGCACTTTTCGATAATTGAGTTTTTTTTATTATAATGTTCCTGGAATCCTTTTATAATGTTCCTTGTCACTTCACCAAACTTTCTCAAAAACTTACCTAGGGTATCACCTATAGAATATATCAAAAGATGAAAGCGGTGCAAGCGTGTGCACACTGTCATCCAACACATTAAACGAATATGCTATCTTCACATGCATTTAGGGTACAGCGGGGATTTAGATAATAATAAGTATTTGCAATAATTTCAGAAAAATAAAAGATTTTAAGATACATTTTTTTATATTAAACATTAAGTATTATATAAAAAGAATGCTCATTTGAATTGAAGCAAAAAAAGCATAAAATTTAACAAGCCGTTACAACTGTCATTTATGATGTAATCTCGGTTTTAGGAGCTGCACAACTATTTAATTCATGTTCCATACAGAAAAGCACAATCTAAACAAAAACAAATATGGTGAAAATGAATTTCTAGAACTTCTATCGGGCATCCCGCTGTGTTTAATAGCGTTTTAGAAAACAATTTATTAGTTATTGGATTTCGGGATATTTTATAATTATCGAATTCGCAGACTGTATTTTTTTTTCTTGTGAACACATACACATACACAAGATGTGCAAAGCCGATTGAGCAATATCTCTACGTGGTGCATATTAGATATAATGCAAATGCTGGCGATTTGTATTATCTTGACGAGATAATCAAACATATTTTTGGTTCTATTCCTCTATTTCATTAAAAATTAATTAACAAATATTATCTTTAATGTGCATA
>NW_012046331.1:13892-15717 GCF_000956235.1 Wasmannia auropunctata
GTTATCGAGTTATAAGATTCTATATAACACTATTTTCGAGATTCTTTTTATGAAACTCTGAATATGATAAATGAAAATCTCTATCAATCATGCTTATGATTGTTTCTTTCTTTTGAGAAAAAGGATGTTGAGAGAAATAATTCAAATATCTCTCCAAAAATAACGAATTTTTTTGGACGGTTTAAAGAAAACGGATTAGACGCTACAAAACAGAAAAAATAAAAATTCAGCAATTTTTATGCAGTGTATCTTGGGTAAAACTAATGCTGATAATAGTGATAACAGAAATGTACATATCTGTATCCACGCATACACTTAAGCACTCATGCACGCATGCATTGTTCATATTATTATGCATTGTGCAAAAATATTAATAACAAAATTTCTTTTTTGTTCGTAGTTATATTTATTTATTAGAAAAAATTGGCTGCAAGATAAGGCTTTCGTGTAGAAAAACTGCATTTTTACAAAGTTCCCCTGCGTTCTTGTAGACAATTTTAAGCTTCATATATTCGAGTTTTTTCAATAATATAAAAATAAACCGATTTTAAACGTTTCCCTCACTGGGCAAATCTTGGCACTAAAGTGTTACCCTTCTTTATCATATTAATAATAATATTATTTAAAATATATAGAGAAACATTTTTGTTAATAATTTTTTAACAATGAGCGATGGTTGAAACCTTCTAAAGGTCACTCAAAGTCATGATCGATCTTAATGACAAATGTCAAGGTAATTGAAATGCGGTCTCTTATTCGGTACATTTACTCAAATTTTATTCACAAAGATAACGATACTTAATTAAATTGAAGAAAATTAACGCCATCTGTTGAATTAATTTTTGTTTAAAAGTTATAATATATGCAAGTTACATATGCTATCAACATTTCATAACATTTGGATCATTATGAGTCGAAGTATTGTGAATCTGGCAGTTAAGCATTTTTGTACGACAATGCATCATCTCACGGTTGGACTGTTACAACTACCCTCTATAGTTCATGTAAAATTTATTTAATTTATTAGGCACCAAGATCCAACGGACCAACCGTGACCGTAGAAGGTGCTGTCAAACTTATTTGTGTTATTCATATGCGGTTTTAGTTCAAATTATTATTGTTTAATATATATACGTGCCTCTAGCAAATGTTCCCACTTAATAATCAGTTATTGCGATAAATATAATCATGCCTCGGTGGTCAAATTGGTTAAGACGCCCGTCCCGGAAAGTCGAGAAATTCCAGGTTCAAACCCTGGCAAAGATAATATTTTTTGTAATGAGTTCTTCGCAGAATTTTAAGATGCTTATAAGCATCAAATTATTAAGAATTAAAAATTAAGTGAGAGGTCATTCCAGTTTCAGCTAATGATTGTATTGTAAGTCCGACGTTAATTCGGCACGCAGTTTAAATGGCTGAATAGTGAATTTAAAAAATCATATTCGGAATTTATTAGGCACCAAGATCCAGCCTGACAATAGAAAGCGTTTTCAAATATATATATTTTAACTACACGCATTCTATTTTTTTGACAACATCTATTCAACAGATGTATCACTGGTATATATCCTTCAATAATTAGTGAATCATCATGAAGAATTTATTCCCAAAAGATCATAAAGATTAAGCAACAATAGGTACATTAGCTTGGATGATCGCTTAGGAACATACTCTAAAATTAGTTTCCAAATATGTATATTTTTTAAATCATAATTTTGTCGCGTGTATTCTCTTTCATTCTCTGATATACCTATGCTGTTAATTAATAAAATTTATTTTATTTAAAATAAATATATTTTAATAACAAAACTGAAATGATTAAGAA
>NW_012046331.1:18984-26288 GCF_000956235.1 Wasmannia auropunctata
CTTTCTTTTTCATTTCTTTTTCAAATTCTTAAGCTTTAAGTATAAAACAGCAACTTTGTATGTATACAGGATTCGTTCACGTATTCACGAGTAAAAACTACTCTCAGATAACGTACAGCATATATAAATGGTGAATCTCGTTCACTTTCGGATACAGGCACGACAGTCTGTTGATTCGGGCTCTTAGCTATGTAGCACGCGATATGCAGCACGTTGTTACCGTCCAAATCTATGCTGCTGACGTCCGCATTATGATGCACCAACAGCTCGACGAGCGGCCAATGTTCTTGCAAAATCGCTAAGCACAATGGTGTTTGTCCTCGATTGTTTCGCAGATCGATCTTGGCGCGGCCACCATTCTGCGAGAGGAGAATAGCCGCGACTTGCCTGTGGCCGCGTAAAGCTGCTAGATGCAACGCAGCGTTTCCGTTCTCCATTTTCACATCCACCAAATGACGCGCGCGTGTAACCAATTTTTCCGTTGCACTGCAAATTTACAGATTTGTTAAATTAGATTGATTGGGTAAATTTTAAGTATAGTCAAGTTATTGCAACCAAGACAATATTAAGTCGTTATGCAACTATACTTTGTCGTGTCTGCTTTATACACGTACTGAGCATTGCCCTTGAACGCGGCGTGATGCAGGATGTTGAAGTCCTGTTTGTTTTTCAGCGTAAAGTCGATCCTCTCGCAGGCACATAACGTGTCGATTACGTCCAGCGCGTTCTTCCCAATCGCTTCGTGCAATGCTATATTGCCATACAAGTCCCGGAGATTGACATCACAATGATAACGCAGCAGCACACTCACGCATTGCACGTTCTTCTCGTAAACTGAAATATGCAGAGCACCACGTCTGTCGTTGTTGACGGCGTTGACGGCCGCACCGCGCGACAACAGTAGATCCAATATCTCCGGCTCGGTGCTGTTTAGTCAAACGAGAATATCTTGAAGTATGGTTTTTGAACGGAAATTGTAGGAGGGTACAAAGGATCCGTTTGTTACTTGAAGAATTACAGGACACGAAGTGCGCTTTATTCAAGACAGCCACACGTTACGGAAATAGTGCCAAATTAATGAAACAAAAAAGGACTTGTAAATATAATCATAGATCATAAAAAATGTAGATAAACAAAAAAAAATTTAAGTTCTAATGATTCCAACAGAAGAAACCGATGTTAGTTTGACGTTACAATAAATTCAGCAACGACTTCCAGCTTACCCGAGTGCCGCGCAATGCAAGGGCGTATTTCCATCCTTGTCGATCACATGCAAAGAAGCACCAGCGTCCAAAAGGAGGGTGCAAAGCTCGCGGTGACCGTCCTGCGCGGCTATATGCAGAGCACTACGTCTGATCTTGTTGACGGCATTGACGGCCGCACCGCGCGATAACAGTAGATCCATTATCTCCGGTTTATTGCTGTTTAATCAAACAAGAGAGCATTGATGTTATAAGTTGGACGTTACGGCAGATCCGGTAACGACTTCTTACTTACCCGTATGCTGCGCAATGCAAGGGTGTGTTCCCGTACTTGTCGACTACATGCAAAGAAGCACCATTATCCAGAAGGAGGGTGCAGAGCTCGCGCTGACTATGCTTCGCAGCCATATGCAAAACACTATATCTGACGTTGTTGACGGCATCGATAGCTGCGCCTCGCGATAACAGTAAATCCGTTATCTCCGACTGATTGCTGTTCAATCAAACGAGAGAACACATGTGTCAAGTTGACGTTACGACAGATCTAGCAACGACTTTCAACTTACCCAAGTGCCGCGCAATGCAAGGGAGTATTTTTGTGCTCGTCGATCACATGCAAAGAAGCACCAGCGTCCAAAAGAAGGGTGCAGAGCTCACGCTGACTGTGCTTTGCGGCCACATGTAGAACACTACGTCCGATGTCGTTAACGGCATCTATAGCTGCGCCTCGTAATAACAGTAGATCCGTTATCTCCGGCTTATTGCTGTTTAATCAAACGAGTAAACACCGATGTTAGTTTCACGTTACGGTAGATCCACTATAAACGATTTCCAACTTACCCAAGTGCCGAGCAATGTAAGGGTGTGTATCCGTACTTGTCGACTACATGCAAAGAAGCACCATTATCTAGAAGAAGGGTGCAGAGCTCGCGCTGACTATGCTTTGCGGCTAAATGCAGAACACTACGTCGGATGTTGTTGACGGCATCGATAGCTGCGCCTCGCGATAACAGTAGATCTGTTATCTCCGGCTGATTGCTGTTTAATCAAACAAGACAACACATGTGTCAGGTTGACGTTACGATAGATCTGACAACGACTTCCAGCTTACCCGAGTGCCGCGTAATGCAAAGGCGTATCTCCGTCTTCGTCGACCACATGCAAAGAAGCACCAGCGTCCAAAAGAAGAGTGCAGAGCTCGCGTTGACTATAATGCGCAGCTAGATGCAGAGCAGTACTTCTGTTGTTGTCGACGGCATTGATGTCCGCGCCTCTCGATAACAGTAAATCCGCTATTTCCGGTTGATTGCTGTTTAATCAAACAAGAGAACATCGATGTTAGTTTAACTGAACGGTAAATCCAGGAACAATTTCCAACTTACCCCAGCGCCGCGTAATGCAAGGGCGTATCTCCGTCTTCGTTGACCACGTGCAAAGAAGCACCAGCGTCTAAAAGAAGGGTGCAAAGCTCGCGTTGACTATTATGCGCAGCCAGATGCAGAGCAGTACATCTGTTGTTGTCGACGGCATTGATGTCCGCGCCTCTCGATAACAGTAAATCCGTTACCTCCGGCTGATTGCTGTTTAATCAAACGAAAGAGTATCGATGTTAGTTTAACTCAACAGCAGATCCAGGAACGACTTCTAACTTACCCCAGCGCCGCATAATGCAAAGGCGTTTTTCCATCCTTGTCTACCTCATGCAAAGAAGCATCAGCGTCCAAAAGGAGGGTGCAGAGCTCGCGGTGACTGTCCTGCGCGGCGATATGCAGAGCACTACATCCATCGTTACTAACGGCATCTATGGCTGCGCCTTGTGATAACAGCAGATCCGTTATCTCCAACTGATTGCTGTTTAATTAAACAAGAAAGTATCGATGTTAGTTTGACGTTACGGCCGATTCATTAACAATTTCCAACTTACCCGATTGCCGCGCAATGCAAGGGTGTGTATCCGCCCTTGTCGATCACATGCAAAGAAGCACCATTGTTCAGAAGGAGGGTGCAGAGCTCGCGCTGACTGTGCTTTGCGGCTAAATGCAGAACACTACGTCTGATGTCGTTAACGGCATCAACAGCTGCGCCTCGCGATAACAGTAGATCCGCTATTTTGGGCTGATTGCTGTTTAATCAAACCAGAAGGTGCCTATGTTAGTTTGACTTTACGACCTCTCTAAATTTTCTGGAGTGATTTTCACTTTTTTGGAGTGAATTTTCATTCTTTTGGAGTGAATCTCACTCCAAAAAATTTAGAGAGACAGATCCAGCAACGACTTCTAACTTACCCGAGCGCTGCGTAATGCAAGGGTGTGTCTTCGTTCTTGTCAACCACATTCAAAGAAGCACCAGCGTCCAAAAGGAGGATGCAGATCTCATGATGACCTTTCTGCACAGCCATATGCAGAGCACTACATCCGTCGTTGTTGATGGCATTGATAGACTTGTCTCGCGATAACAGTAGATTCGTTATTTCTGGCTGATTACTATTTAGTCAAACAAAAGAGTACCGGTGTTATTTTGACGTTATGGCAGATCCAGCAACGACTTCCAACTTACCCGAGCGCCGCAAAATGCAAGGGTGTGTCTCCGTTCTTGTCAATCACATGCAAAGAGGCACCAGCGTTCAAAAGGATGGTGCAGACCTCAAGCTGACCTTTTTGCACGGCTACATGCAAAGCACTACATCCGACGTTGTTGGCGGCATTGATAGATGCGTCTCGCGATAACAGTAGATCGATTATCTCCGGCTGATTGCTGTTTAGTCAAATGAGAGTACCGATGTTAATCTGATTTTACAGCAAATCCAGCATGACTTCTATCTTACCCGAGCGCCGCGTAATGCAAGGGTGTGTCTCCGTTCTTGTCAATCACATGCACAGAAGCACCAGCGTCCAATAGATGGGTGCAGAGCTCGCTTTGATTTTTTAGCACGGCCTCATGCAGAGCACTACATCTGTTGTCGTCATTGATGGTCGCGCCTTGCGGTGAAAGTTGATCCATTATCTCCAGCTGGTTCTTGTTTAATCAAACGAGAGGATACTGATGTTAGTTTATCGTTACGGCAGACTCAGCAACGATTTTCAACTTACTCATATACCGTGTAATGCAAAGTCGTGTCTTCGTCCTTGTCGATCACATGCAAAGAAACGCTATCATCCAGAAAGAGGGTTCAGAGCTCGCAGTGACATTTCTTTGGGGTCACATGCGGGCACATTATTCTACCAACTCTGCAGGAGTTCACTCTGCCAGGGTACTTCTTCAATTAAATTAAATTCCCTTACACCGTCTATCTTGCCGTTATTTGCGTCCAACAACAATTTTTTCACCTCTATGTACTGTCAACTGCAGAACATGTTACCATATGGTTTTGTTTGTACGTAACATAGATAATATCATCTTTTCGCAAAATAAGTAAAATATTTATGGCTTTTAATATGCAAGAGCAAAAAAATAAGAAAGGAATGACCAATTCTTAGGGTAATTTACTTTAAATAAAGCTTCTAAAAGTTTTCAAAAATGACTTTAAAATAGTTTACAGATACTCTTATGAAACGGGAAAGTAGTAATTCCTATATAGATCTTAATTTTATTAACATTAAATTTTAAAGTTTTTCTATAATTTTCGATTTTAAGTATAAAATTCTATCAAAATTAACTTTTAAGAATATTCATTTTATTATTAGTTCTAAGGTTTATTCTTTAAACTAAGTTGTTCTTTTTATTATTCCATTGCATGTGGAATTTTTAAAGTGCTTTTAAGTTTTAAAGTAAAACTAAGTAAATTGTTATTTGTCTCTCCTTTTCAGGAAGAGATCATTTATTGTCGAAAGATATAAAATATTCTTTAGATTCTATATTTTCTATATTGTTTTTTATTTGTTATCAGTGAAACAAGTCACTTCGTACAAAGATTTTCAAAGAAAACGCAAAGTGAAAATGTTTTAAAATATCATTGTAATATAAAGTATTATATTTTATAATAATTGCAGTATTTTAACAAATAGAGTCGCAAGGCAATATATAGACATAAAACAAAAGCTTTTGTTTTTATGTTTACATATTTAGTAGTTATTATTTTTGCAAATAGTAAAAAACAGATTGTTAATTAAAGTAGAATGAATTTAATTTTTCTTACTTCTAACATTATAACTCATAACAAAGAAATTAAAAATAACCTAGAAACTAAATAACTGTATAAAATACATAATTGTATACCTACTATCATGATAGAAATTGAAGATATATGAAGTGTAGCAGGTAATATTACATATAACAGTAATTTATAAAATTACATATAGTTATACATACATAAAAAAAATGTATATAACAAATTATAACTAAGGATGTATAGATAATAAATCGGTATTTTATTTTGTTTGTTTGTTTACTAAATATTTATATAGTCTATCAATATTGTTTTTTTTAAAGCAACACTAATTTTTTAATAGAAAAAATTCAAAATATGTATTTGTAAATTATGAAATGACAACTGAATTAAAATGAAAAAATTATAATGACATATGAAAAAAGGAAAGATATATAGTCATATGGCTAATCTTTGCATTTGTCAATTCTTAATAATTAAGTAATATAATTAAGTACTTCTTTCATTTAATGCTTACAGTTCAAAACAAACAAATGTAAAATTAATTAGCTACATATTTATGTGTATATTGTTTCGTAAAAAATCTAGTACAGTAGAGATGAAACTTTTGTCTAAAAAACAACTTTGCTTTCAAAAAAGAAAATGTTTTCAAAAAACAAAAGCCGAATTCAGTTATACAGAGTGTCCGGTACTCAATGACAAAGCGCTCGGGCTGAACAGGTAGCGTGAGCTAAACTGAATTGAAAAGTCCTCTATCATTTTGCGATCTTGCAATAGTTATCGAGACACTAATCATTTAGAAAAAAATATGTTTAGGTCTAATATATAAAAAAATATACTTTACATCTTTTCTAAATTAAAAATATTATTTTAATAAATAAAAGTTGTTTAAAAACAAATATGAGATTATACAAGTTGCCAGATATTTGATTAAACATAGAGACAAAAATATTAAAAAAAAAATGGTTTAAACTATCCAGTAGTATATGCAGCAAAAATGTAATGCCATTGTCTTTCCAAATAGGTTTAAGTTTCATAAAACAGACTTAAAGTGACTAAAGTGATCAATAGTTTAGAAAAAATGTAATGTACGTTACTTTTTTATATACTTACTTGGCATACATTTTTTTTTTTAATGATTGAGTACCTCGATAACTATTGCGAAGATCGCAAAATGATAGAGGACTTTTCGATTCCCACATAGCAAAAGTGTCCAAAATATATTGTAGGAATATTCTAAAAATATATTTGGAATATGTGCAGATATCTTTAGAATATCGCTGTGATGTATTTCGAATATTTTTGCTGTTTGGGTTTAGTTTAGCTCACTCTACTTGATCACGAGTCTTTACCATTGAGTACCGGACACTCTGTACATACATACAGTCACCAAACTAATTGACCGGACAATGCGTTAATATATCGATAATTTCTAAAAATTCAAGATAGAGCAACTTAGTCAAAAATTATTGTAACATATGATTGAAAAAGCATTTCACAGCTTAAAGTCTCTACTTTCGAAATCCATAATTCATTAAATAACTTACTGATTCTTTACAAAGCTGTACAGATGCAAATGGAGATGCATCAAATCTAAAATTTTTTTACTAAATTTGCGAAGTTCCATAAAGTGAAATAAAAATCGCATACAAATTCGACTTACAGCGTTTGAAAGCGTGAATCTTTACCTTTAATTTGCACACTTGATCAGCATTGTGCGATTTTTTTTCACCGAGTTATTCAACTTTGAAGCAAAAATGACCTTTTTTGCTTTGATGTTGAATACCTCGGTGAAAAAAAAATCGCACAATGCTGATCGAGTGCGCAAATTAAAGGTAAAGATTCATACTTTCGAAAACTGCACGCCTCGTTGTTGTGCGATTTTTATTTAGGGCCGTGGAACTTTTCAAAAAACTTTGCAAATTTCCAAAATTTTGGAAAAAATTTTGAGATTTGTCACACCGCCATTTATATCTATGCGGCTCCGAAGAAACTTA
>NW_012046331.1:27550-32417 GCF_000956235.1 Wasmannia auropunctata
AATGCCCTCTTACATGCTATATGAGTAACATGAAAAGCAATGTGTATCGCTGCGTTCTGCCGCGTGACGATTGATTGAAGTGTTGCGCTGCATTTGCAAAAGCAGACGCAGTAAGACTGCGTTCCGTTATTCATTACATACTGAAAAACTATACAGTACAAATAATGTGCATTAAAAATATAGATTTACAGTACAAGATTTGTACTGTAAATGCAAGACGAAATTATTCTAACTATTAGAATATTGTGCACAGAATATTTTCCTCTTAATTTCAAAGGATTCCTCAAAGGAGGCCATATACAAAAATAAAATCCTCTAAGATTTAGTGGATTCCACTAATATTAAAATTATTTTTTTTTGGGTAATATAAAATTTATGTTTTGACATTAATATTTTCGCTACTCACATCATAATTATAAATACCTTTTTTTTGTTTCTGTTGTTGCGTTTATCTAAATTGTATTGTTGATCTGGTAATTGGGACACTAGGATAACGCAAATATTTTTTACGTGGCCCTATTTTGTCGAATGAGGCATTCTAAACAAAAAAGTAAAATTAATTGTCTTGTTAAATGCACCCTGTTAAAAAGTCCCATAAGAAATATGTGTGTGTATGTGTATGAGATAGAAATTTATATAAATTTAAAATAAATCCTATATGATTTTATCGAAACTTATCATATTTATCAGAAATTAGATACCACGTTAAAAAAAAACTAATAATTTCTATCGTTTTATATCTTATCTTACTTATCATATCTATTAGATATTACATTAGATAGAAAAGTTATTAATTTCTATCGTTTTTTATCTTATCTTACTTAAACAATAAAATATTTATCTGAGTACACAAGCTTTTCAATATAATCCTATCACATTATTTGATTTAATATAAAATAAACGATACAATATTTATATATAGGGTGTCCCAAAATTCGCAAATCAAAATATTATAGTAAGAAAATTTTCAAAAAATTAAGTAAAAAAGTTATTTGTAAATTTTTATTTTAAGCAATAGTTTTTGAGATATAAGAGCTTAAATTTAGCCAGTTATAGATTAGTACTCGTGAAGTGCGCGACCACTACTGACTTGCTCACGGACATATTCCGTTTAATCGTAATCTATAATTGACTAAATTTAAATTGTTATATCTCAAAAACTACTGCTTAACGAAAAATTTACAAATAACTTCTTTACTTAATTTTTCGAAGACTTTCTTGCTATGATATTTTAAATCGCGAATTTCGGGACACGCTGTATAAGAATCTTAATAATTTAATAGAAGTATATTTCTATATGTTTAAAAAAAACACATGTTATAGAAAAATTATCATGTCCTTGTTGTCAATATAATGTGATATTTAGATTATTGAATTATCATTTCGCAGATTTTATCAAGCAAAAGGAGCTACAATTTCTACAAATATTGTTTTATATGTTATGTTACACTTAAATAATAGAGTACTTATTAAAATATACAAGCTTTTATACATGATCTTATTACATTATTATTATCTGATTTAATATAAAATAAATAAAAAATTAATTAAAGACCAAATAATTGAGGACCAACGCAAGTTATTCGTGTGTGCAATAAATATATATTCTTTAATATAAATAGACGTTTTGATCTTAATTTTTGATAATCTTTAGTATTAAAATCACAGAATACCAATTAATTTACGATTGTGCAAGATGTACTCAATGTAAGTCAATTATCAGTAGTCCAAAATTAAAATATCGTCTATCCATATTAAACATTTAATTAAAACTGAAAAATATTTGATTAAAAACGTTAAATTAAAAAAAAAATTATAAGTAAAAATCAAACTAAAAGAACTTATATGGTAGACGTATTATAAGATTTTATACATTTATGGAATCGAACTGATAGATGATGTGTACAGAACAATACCTCGTGAATTTGAGAGATCAAACTAACAATAAGTGTCAAATAATGATGTACATAAATAAATAAATAATTAAGATAAAAACATCAAGATTTTCTAAAAAAGTTATGATATAACTAAATGAATCTAAAAGATCCGTGTCGGTTCAACTGTAGATTTAATCTTTGTATTTGCTTGTAAATATGTATCATTTCTGAAATTAATCTTTTGCTTAAAACTTTTTCTTCATCTAAAATTGTAATATTGTCCCAATTGAACTCATGTATTTAATCTATGATCCGTAATAATCGAGTGCTGGGTTGTATTCCTATTTATATGATTCTTATGCTCACTTATACTGGTTTTTAATAACCTTCAAGTTTGTCCGACTACATTGGTTTTTAATTTTAGGTTTTTTAATTTAACGTTTTTAGTAAAATATTTTTCAGTTTTAATTTTTAACTTTATTAAGTATCTTACTAAATGTTTTAATATCGATAGATGATGTTTTAATTTTAAACTATGATAATTGATTTACATTGACTACATCTTGCACAACTCTGCGTGAATTTATTGGCAGTCTAATTAATTGTAGCTAATTAAAAATTATTATTAATAAAAAATAAAGATGATTCAAAATTAGAGTTAAAACATCTATTCGTATTTATATGTATGAATATATTGAAGAATATATATTTATTGTACAAACAAATAACTTGTGCTTTTATTGGCATATAATTAATTTTTGATTTATAAAATAATTGATACTATATTTACTACATGGGCTGAAAAGTTTCCGGAACTGGATACAAAATGGCACAATATACAAAAATTAATCTTATGGCTGTCGAATATATTCCTTCAAATCTCTGCTGTCAAAATTTCATGACATTTCACTGAATAGTTTGTGAGTTACAGTCATTTGAACAAGTCAACTTTTGAGTTTTAAAAAAAATGGAAAAAACCGAAATTTGTGCATCAAATATCAATATTTGAAAGACTTAAAACCTCAAGAAATCATTGAAGTTATCGATGATTTCTTGAGGTTTTAAGCCTTTCAAATGTTGATATTTGATCACTGCACGAATTTCGGATTTTTCCATTTTTAAAAACTCAAAAATTGACTTGTTCAAATGACTGTAACTCACAAACTATTTGGTGAAATGTTATGAAATCTTCACAGCGGAGGTTTGAAGGAATATATTCGACAGCCATAAGATTAATTTTTCTATATGGTGCCATTTTGTATACAATTCCGGAAACTTTTCAGCCCATGTAGTATAAGAACTTATAATTTAATATAAAAGTGTTAATATGAAGTGTTAATATGAAATAATTTAATAAGAAGTGTCCTTGCATGCGCATTTAAATAGAATATATGTTATACAAAGATAATTGTACCATTGATAATATCATGTGACATTTATTAATTCTTATAAATATTATATATCGTTTCTTTTATATTAAATCAGATATATTACAGAATATTATAGAATCATATAAAAAAGCTTGTGTACTCAATAGATATTTAATCGTTTAAGTAACATATATGAAACATAGTAACATATATAAAACTGTAGAATTTTACAGCTTTTTTTACTTGCTAAATCAATGAAATAATTATTCAATCTCAAATATCATATTATATTACAAATTAAAAAAGTAAAGACTCAAAATTAATAAAGAAAATAACGGGCTATGAGCCAAAGCAAATTGTTTAATGCTCCTATATAAAATTACGGTAAAGTACAATAGAAACATATGATAAACAATAAACGTTTCGACACGCATCGGGTCATTATCAATGTTAAATTTAAATTTAAATTTAAAACGAATTGTAACATAGTAATATAATAATAATATGTGTATATAACCTAGTATGATTTCAAAATTTATTGTATACTGACGACTCACACAATCCACTCACAGACCTAAGTAGTAGGCGCAAAACTGTCACTGCTTGTCTGAATTTTCGATTGTATTATATTGAACGATACACGGACTCCTGTATTCAGAATATTCCAAATTATGTATTTTATTATTGTTGTATTGCTGTCTTTATAATAATCACAATCGGAATCGAATAAGACTTTATTACTCTAACTATATTACAATGAAAGTAATGATTCGCGTCGTGTGGACAGTGGAACGGTCTCTACAGTTCTGCTCCTTCTTCCTCCTCGTTCGCTGCAGGCTTCCACTTATCGTAGGATTTCGGAGCTATCTATCTCCGCTCGCCATGCAATCATACGCACTATCATAGTGCACGCCAATATAGAAATATTGTGCGCGCCATTCGACCGTTAATGTATAATCAAATATAGTGAAATATAATTACCTATGAGAACCGACACGGGTGTTGGTGTGTTAAATTCTTATTGTTACACTGTCCGATCACACACGATCTCTGCGCCGTACGGTTCGTCGGAATAAATTTTTTTACAGGCTTGGCAGGAGGGGAATCTTATAGATGCATATTAGCATAAAAAAATATTAAATTGTTTCTCAAATTAATTACAAGTTATAAGTTTCTGGCTTCATGCAAAGAGCTGTGTTTCAAGATTGACAAACCGTAACACACCAACATTCGTGTTGATTCTCATAGATAATTATTTCACTATATTTGATGTATAATGTAATATACATATAATAATTATATTTATTATAACTTTGCTGTTTGTCTTGCGTCAAATTTGGGAAGACCGTTTACACATTTTATCGCTCTGTGTCTATTTGAACTTTTACACAATTATTATAAAAACTTGAGCCGTAATTATAGTCTGTATAGTATTTTTATATTATTAATTTACATATCGCAAGAAAGATTTCACCGTTAGACGAATTTGAATTACCGACTTTTATTTATATTATTATATGATAATTCTCTCTAAAAGTGAATCAGTGAAATCATCACTGATTGTCAGTGTCATATCCTTTTCCGGTGACATACTTAGAACTAAGATCGGAAGAGCACACG
>NW_012046331.1:40369-43085 GCF_000956235.1 Wasmannia auropunctata
ACCAAGCTTGATCAACAAGAAGTCTACTGTCAAAAGTTGACAGGAATCTGTATTGTAATTATGGAGATCTTTGATGACAACCGATTTGGCTCGGTGAAACGCATACTCCCTCCGTTTTTGCCAACCTTCGGTTGGCGGCAGTCGGGAGTAAAAAATAGAGTGAATGTTGAAATAAAAGAAACCTATTTCATTAAAAGACAAATAATAGTTTTTTCTCTTCAAAATACTCCCCCTCGCTTCTAATACACTTATTCCAATCATTCTTGCCACTTCCTAAGCAGTACTGGAAGTCCACTTTTATAAGTGTTTTTAGTTACGCTGTCATGGTTGCCTCGATGTCTTGAATTGATTCCAAACATTTACAGTAAGCTTTAAATATTATAAAGACTTATTAGAAACGAAGAATGTGCGTAGAAAAAGACCTGAGAAATAAGCAAACGGTTTCATCCTCCATCATGACAACGTTTGTCACATCTGTACATCGCTTCTGACACGGCAATTTCTGTTAAATAAAAACATTATGGTGTGTTCTCATCCACCGTATTTGGTGCCGTGCGATTTCGGGTTTTTCCCCAAAATTTAAATGACCATGAAGAGTAAATGTGTTGAATCAATTCAAGACATCGAGGCAGCCACAATAACGCAACTAAAAACACTTATGAAAGAAGACTTTCAGTACTGTTTTCGCAAGTGACAAAATCAATTGGAATAAGTGTATTTTAGAAGTGAGGGTGAGTATTTTGAATAGAAAAAATTGTCATTTGTCTTTTAATGTAATAAATTTCGTTTTATTTCAACATTCTCCTATTTTTTTATCATCCATAGTACGTTTATCTTCCCGACCATTTTACTAATATAATTTAATCTACGAATATTCTTCTTTCTATTATTATTTTTATATATACTTTTGTCTCTCTTACCCTATTTCCTCATTCTCTTCCGTCTTTTCTGTTCTTTTTTCCTATTTATGCTTTTCTTTCTTACGTACTTACGTACATTACTTTTTACTCACTTCAGCACCTTATCTCGCTAAAAATCGCAATGCTCGTCGATCGCAAACGTAAATTTTTATATAAAGAATCGTGTTTTCCCATAGCTAGATTGCGTTCCAGGTACGTGTTATCAGAATTATCATTCTGTCCTTGAGTGTTTAGAGATAAAAAATAGTGATAGCAAAATAAAAATAAAAAATACAATAATTAAATGATGATAATGCATTTTCGAACGCAGCTTGGCTCTTGACTACGATGCTATGCCGCCATGTCAGCTCATGATGTATTATATATACAATCATTCCGATATCTTCTAGCACGAACGCTATGGCTGCAATAATTTCTATACTTTTCTATAGTCTATACTAACGTGATATCTGATGTCCGATTGATATGATAAGATCAAATAAAATCATAGAATTTTTATAAAATTTCTATAGATTCTTGTTACTTTTTATTGGATTTTTTAAGCACAAGATTGATCGCATTAATTTTAATTGTAATTGCGATCCGTTTCTTATTATACCGCTATATGGTCTACATCGTAGGTTCTACGGATTTTCCATTATAGACGGTTTACTGTCAGAATGGACTTTACATGGCAGTTTAAAAACGGTTCAGTAACAACTGTAGTTTTAACTACGATTGTTGCTAAACTGATTTTAGGCGTGTAACAGGCTTCAATACTCATTTATTTTTAATTTACCCATACAGCAGAAATATTTAAATTATCACAGAGATAATTCAAAGATATCGCAATGTCTATATATAATAGAATATTCGTATGACTCTGGATATTTCTGCGGTGAGAGTAGAAATACATTTTTATTAAAGAGGAAAACAATCCTTAAGATGTAATTAATTTTATTGTATTTCAATTGTGTTTGGTAGTGCGCATACATATATAACATTGACCAACGTCAATAAATATTATTTTTTGCTTAATATTTTCAATAAACCGTTACTATTGTATCTTTTCTGTTTTCAATTACTTTTATAAAATGTAACTGCATTGATTCACTTTCTCGGATTGAAGAACAAAATTTTCGAACCGTTAAATAATATCGTTTTTCGGTATAAATAAATTTAATAATTTGTATAATTATCTTTTATAATTGAACTACAGTATTATTTAATTTATGTGGCTATTGATACTATAAGTACCATGCAACAGTGTTTCTTTAATACGCATCTAATAAACACAAAACCATTTAACAAACTGTTCCATGATACAGCTATTATTTTTGAGTAATGTACCTTGATAAAGAAATACAAATATACCGTTATAAGTATTTGCTTACTGTTTTAATCGATATTCAAATAAATTTTTGCAATATATATATATATAAATAATTATCACATATCAGTGCTGAATGCGTCAGTAGTTATACAATTCTAAATTCATAAGTCTCAAATGATTTTCAATTACTTGATTTTTCACGCCTTTAGGTCTATTAACATAATGTTTTTTAAATTAAAAAACTTAAATGTAAAACAGATTAATGAACGTATCGAGAAACATTATTACAATTTCAGAAAGAAATATTATTACGTAATAAATCTTTTTAAGAGATGTTTTTACATATACAAAAAAAGTACTCATCAAAAATTTTAGAAATAATATATTAAAAAAAAATTTACGCCAAGTATATAAAAAAGTATCAATCGTACGTACTTTCCTAAACCAAAAATTTTATTTTAACAAATAAAAGTTGTCCAAAAAC
>NW_012046332.1:0-774 GCF_000956235.1 Wasmannia auropunctata
TAAAATCAAGAGATATGTTAATAAGGTGGCAAGTATATGCGCCCGTGTTAAACATGAAACAAGTATAATAATAAGAAAATGTCATTATGGTCGAGGCTAAGGTTGTGCTCAGGCACTGTAAGCTTCATTCTATCTGTCTTTCTTTCACATATAATCATCGATAAAAATAAAATGACGCTTACAGCGTGTAAACGTCCAAAAGCAAACGCGGCTAAAATATTGATATCTAATACTTTTAAAATTTAAATACATCTTTTGTCAGCCACATAAACTGCACGCCGATTACTGTCAATATGTAAAATCTTTTAAAATAATCTTTTAAAATAAATTAAAAATAAAATTTTATAATTACATTATTATCAACTACATAAGTTATACAAAACAAGATTTAACCTATTTTGTCTGTTGGACTTGAAATGCAATTAAAAATCAAAATCAAGGTTAGATCACAAATTATTTTAAATTGATTATCAATTTGATAATAATGCTACGAGTATTATTATTTTAAAACATTGAAAAAAAATTTATTGTGAAAAATTAGTTTATTTTGTAGAAAATGTTTGGTACAAGAAAAATAATAAGAAAAATGCCAAATATGCACATTAAAGATAATATTTGTTAATTAATTTTTAATGAAATAGAGGAATAGAACCAAAAATATGTTTGATTATCTCGTCAAGATAATACAAATCGCCAGCATTTGCATTATATCTAATATGCACCACGTAGAGATATTGCTCAATCGGCTTTGCACATCTTGTGTATGTGTATGTG
>NW_012046333.1:0-1563 GCF_000956235.1 Wasmannia auropunctata
TTAGTTAATTTAATCTTAACGCAAGTTTTAACTGAGTTAGTTTCTTATTCATGGAATTTTTATAATTTAACTATACATTAATTTTGTAAATCATTAACTTTAACTTAATTTAGTTTTAAAAAATATTAACTTACCCAATCCTGCTCTTAGGTTACCATTTACTATACAATCTGAAAAATATATATATACATATATATTACAGTATTCACTACAATAGAAAACATGAATAAAAAATATACTTTATACTTTGCAGAACAAACGAAGAAGGATATCCGGATGTTGTCTTATTATTTCCATTGATTCTACTTTTTATTGCTTCAACTTCCTCTTCAAGAGTAGTCAATTGCTGTTTAAGAATATGATAGTCTTGTTTTAATTTATACAGCCGTTCATGCTTGTTAACATCGTTAGTGGAAGAGGTGGATGTAGTTATCGTCATATTAGTAGCAGCAGAGGTAGTTCCGCTGTCGACATTGTCATTAAACACTATACTTTGATCTGATCTTTCCTGAGCACATATACAAGAGAACGTTAATAATAAAAAAATAAAAAAAAATGAACTATACTAATTACTAGTGCTCGGAAAACCCGGGTATCGAAGTACCCGCCCGCCCGCCCGTCATTCGTTGGACACGAGTAAAAACCGATTCCGCGCGTACCAAGAGACACGGTCTCACATCAAGTATGCGTGCCCGTATACGGGCCATGAGACCAAGCCGTGTCTCTTTACTCCAACCATCGAGTTGAGCGGAGGCACGATGGTCATACATGAAAAACGGCCAAGTGGATGAAATTTTTAATAGGCTCGGTCAATTGGCTTGGGGTCATATTATATAATAAAAGTGTCTTTATTTTTTTCTAAGTTTAAATATTAAAAAAGATATTTTAAGTTTTATGTAAAAATGAGATAAAATATATTTAAGAAACGTCGCTCCGGTGTCCGAGTGTCGTGGTGTCCGGGAGTAAATTGACTTCCACTACTCGTATACGCCTACCAACTCCCAAGCACCCTATACACCCATACTCATATCCATCTACGCTATTCGTGCCAACACTTTCCACCCTCCCTTCCATCTACTACAAAGTCTCAATACACCCCATTTCGTCCCTGTATGACCTACTACACCCATATCCACCCATATGTATCACCTCCATCTCTATTCCCACCCTACCCCCACCCCCACTCCCAACCCACTCCAAACACCTTAATACACCCCAAAACGGCCTGATACGTTAAAACACATTATTTACTCACGTACAATAAAAATTACTAAAAAAAGATGTGTTATCTGCACAAAATTATCTTTTCAAAATAAAGTAAAAAAGTAAAAAATTAAAGCCAATTTGCAGTTGTCAGTAAAATCAAGAGATATGTTAATAAGGTGGCAAGTATATGCGCCCGTGTTAAACATGAAACAAGTATAATAATAAGAAAATGTCATTATGGTCGAGGCTAAGGTTGTGCTCAGGCACTGTAAGCTTCATTCTATCTGTCTTTCTTTCACATATAATCATCGATAAAAATAAAATGACGCTTACAGCGTGTAAACGTCCAAAAGCAAA
>NW_012046334.1:0-4464 GCF_000956235.1 Wasmannia auropunctata
TGCTCTTCCGATCTTATAGAATACATTGAATCCATAGCTCTGAAGAAATTGTGAAAAATACTGATATTGTTATATTATATAATTATATAGAATGATTTGAATATAAAAAATAGTACCTTACATAAATTTTTAAAAATTAATTATTTTTAAAAATTAATTATTTTTTTATCTATATATGGAATTAAATGTAATTACTGCGATGCAACCTACATTGGACGGGTAAACAATTACACACAATAATACCGGAACACAGGAACCATATTAAGAAAAATACAACGATCCGTTATTACAGACCACAGGTTGCAGTGCAGTCATGATTTTATGTGGGATGATGTAGAAATTCTGGATATCAAAAAAAAAAAAATTATAATAAACAATTATATTTCTGAAATGCTATACATTATAAAAGACAAAAATACAGTCTCAATTTACAATCCGACGCAGATCTTCTCGACCTTGCCTATGACATTGTTATTTATAGCTTATAAACAGATTTGTATACTATACTCGACATTCCGTCGAGTGAGTCCAGAGACAAATTTGTGAAGATCATTTACTTATACACTTTTACTTTTTAAATTTGAGCACGGATTTTCTTATTACTTTTAACCACACGGAATTATTTATTAACATTTTATACAATTATTAACTACGATACATTATTTATTTATTCATTACTTGACGACCTTATACGGTATTCCGAATATCAAAAGTAATACGATTACCGGTGAGTTATTATTTTAAAATATTTTTATGTAAAGTAAATGTGAGTGCACGATTCTTAATTTATTTCGTTCATTAGGCGTATATAACAAGATCCAGTTATGCAACGGGCTCTGGACAGTATCTGAAATCTGCGTGCCTTTTGATTAATTAATTGCTTTATTTATTCTCGCTGAAAATGGCTTTAAATTTGAGCCAAAACGTCCAAAAGTTATATTCTTAAATAAAAATATTCTATTCTTACAGGGATTAATTAAATGTACTTTAAAAAAATATTTGTTTTATTGCACAACGTTTACCGTGCCAACTACCATAGCCTTTCTTCCTTTAGGTCTAGTTTATTAAATAAAACTTAAGCGGTATGTACTTTAATTTGTATTTCTATTGTTGAATAGTCTTTCTATTTCAATCTATGCGTTTGAAATAGAAAAAACTTCCCGCGATGTGCAAATATAAATTTTTATCGCTGCTAGATTGAATAAGGTAAACAATTTAAAAGTAATAACAAATTTAATTTAAATGTTATATTGCCAAAAAGTAATAATGAATTTATTGTGAATATTACATTGAAATTTTATTATATTTTTAGATTCATCAGTGCTAAGTATTTTTATATAATTAAGAATACGTAATCGTGAATTTTACCGCTCTTATAAGCTTGTTCTCGAAATGTTTTTATTATTACGGAACATTTATTAATTAAACCAATTACTGAATTACCTAAATCATACAGCAGGCAGTACAAAATATACGGTCTGCGATTACTCGTTTTTATTTTAATTTGTCATTCTTAATTGCAAAGCATAACAATGACGCAATGTTTGAGAAGATATTTGCAATTTTGACGAAATAAAATCTAACAAATGGGATATAATAAAGAAAAAACTTGGCGTGCCCAGATTCGTATTAATTGCATTTTTGTAATTAACAATGTAAATTTATATGGAAATAATGCAATGTAATAATATATAGATACGATTTTCCACGTTCTTTTATAACGTCGTTTTCATGTATTATTATGACGTCTATGGGCTGGCTTATACCGGTGATTTTCGCGTCATTTTGACGTCATTATAAAAGGATAACTGATGTCACAACTGACCAAAAAGTGACGTGAAAGATACATGACGCTGCTGTCTGGGTGAGAATTAACACAGTTCCATTGGTATGGATTTTACATCTTTAATTACAATATATCTGTACAATATTTATTATTTTTAATTACGGCAAAACTCTACCACTATTGTGAAAAATTTCATGAAAATTAATTTTAAAAACAAATACTTAACGAAAATTAAACGACTCACGTCGTACTTTTCTCTTGTGGCGCGTTAATCGTGATATAGGATATTAGGCATGCACGATCTGTACGATGTTTTTTTAAAACTCACATAATTTAATCCAAAAAAGTCTCTGACAATATTTTAAACTGTGATGTGTGTAAAAACGATCCAGAATAAAAAATAAAAATGAATAACATGATTAGTTATTGGAAGCGACTTTTACTTTATTTTTATCTTTTTCTCCTTTGTGCGCGCAAATATTTTAAGCGAGCTGTGAAAATAGCTCGTGAAAGATATACGGAAAAAGCACGCTGTTCTTTGTGAACATTTTTATCTTTCTGTTTTATCCAATTTAGAAATTTACTTCTAATAAATTTTACCTTAACGGGGCTCAATAAACGTCGTTCGCATATGCGCGATTGTTTTACACAACGTTCCGCTAATTCCTCACGAGTCCATAAAACGTTGCATAACGTTGTAACAAATTTGCTACCTTTGTCTTGCTTTTTAGCCGTGCGAAATGCACGTAAAAGCTTTTGCTTATCTTTGAGAAAATCGTTGTCTGAATGTTCATTAATACTTTTCGTAGTGTTTGACAACGCTGACTGACGGAAATGTACAGAGTTGTTTTCAGAAAGTACAAGCATAAAATCGTCACTTTCCTCCTCTTCGCTTTCTTCAACACTTCTTTCATCTTCAGCGGTGTCGATGGTGACGATGTCTGTGTTGGCAGTAGCAGTGTCGATGATGTCGGCATTGGCAATGGTGGGGTCGATGTTGATGATGGTGGCGGTGTTGGCAGCGGCAGTGGTGGGAACAATAGTATCTAAAAAAATTATTCTGCGGATATTGATAACTTGAAGATATTGGATTTGATACGTACGCATTCTACAGGTTTTCTACGTATGTATGATATGATTGCGTATAATATATATTATGTATGATACGTAAAGTATATATTAAACTATGTATAATACCTTTAACATTAACTTTAATCTCAAATCATTTTTGTTTTTTTTTAAAGAGAATTAATTTAGTTATTATAACTGTTATTAGTTAACAAATATATGTTTTATATATCATATACAATAAAATGAATGAAATAATGCACAGATTTGTTTTCAGAAAACAGAAACATAAAATCTTCACTTTCCTTCTCCACTTTCTCCTTTCCCTTCTCACCTTCTTGAGCTCTTCTTTCTGTTTCATCACATTCACGTGAATCAACTGTGTGAATATTGGCGATGTCGATAGCGGTGGCGACATTAGCATTGGTGGCAGTGGCGGTATTAGCGTCGATGGTGGCGATGTTAGTGGTGTTGGCGTTGGCAGTAATACCTACATTGGTATTATCATTGGTGATGGTGGCGGTTTTGGCAGCGGTAGTGTCGATGGTAGCGGTTTTAACTTTAGCAGCGGTGGGAACAAAAGAACCTAAAAAAATTATCGTATAGAAAAACTTAAAAATAGAATTGGATTTGATACGCATTTTAGAGGTTTCCTACATATCGTATATGTATGATTGTGTATATCATATGTAAAATACATATTAAACTATATGTATAATACCTTTGACATTAACTTTAATCTCAAATAATTGTTGTTAAGAGAATTAATTTAGTTATTATAAATTGTTATTAGTTACAAATGTTATTAGTTACAAATATATGTTTTATGTACCATATAATAAAATAGATAAAATAGATAAAATAAATAAAATAATAAAACGTATAATTTTTGTATTTACTTATTACGGTATAATTACGGGATGTACTTAATACTATAATAAATGATTTGAAGCATTCTTTAATTAGTCAATTAAGTAAAATTCGTTCTTCAAATTGGCCAATCAAATACTACAAAATATTTATATCAAATAACAATAACTTATAATACACTATATTAGTTTATTAATATTTTATTATTCAAAATGCAATCCATAAAGAAAAAAACAAAAAAGAAATAAAATATTAAAAATGTAAATGCAATGTATGTGTTTAATACATTTATGACTGATAATTTCAGTCATTCGCTTAATTTTATTAATTTTAAATAAGTTAACTATTAATTTCAACCAATTATGTTTAAATATATATAAACTTTAACTAATTAACTTCCTTCTAAATTAAAAATTTATCTATTTAAACGAAAAACATTTTTATATAAAAAAAATATTTTTTATTATTTTGTATAAACTAATTAATTTATAAATAAAATATTAAATTAACTTTTGTAATTTTTTATTTAAAATAATTATATTTGAAATAACATTTTAATTTAATTAATTTAATATAAATGATGTTTTTTAAAATTAACTTTTAATTTAACTTTAGTTAATTTAATCTTAACGCAAGTTTTAACTGAGTTAGTTTCTTATTCATGGAATTTTTATAATTTAACTATACATTAATTTTGTAAATCATTAACTTTAACTTAATTTAGTTTTAAAAAATATTAA
>NW_012046335.1:0-368 GCF_000956235.1 Wasmannia auropunctata
CCAACGAGCCAAAGCTTGGGTGTTATATCGCTCCAATATGTATTTATTAATTTAACAAATTTATTATTTGAATAACAAACGTTTCGACCCCGAACGAGTCATTTTCAATGTTACAATAAATTAATTCGTGCTTAACATAAAATTAAAGAACATAACAAAACTTGATACGCATTACAATTCGCATTTACATAATAGCAGTCTAAATTTTAAAATCCGTGGTCTTCAATTCGATAAAAAGTATTGTTCGCAAACTCCTTATGTGATCTCATATCAAAGACGAAGATGATGGTTAAACGTCGAAAATATTAAAAATTCTAATAAGCCATTCTGCGATACATGTTTTTTCTGGTACATGTTTTTTCTTTCCA
>NW_012046336.1:0-696 GCF_000956235.1 Wasmannia auropunctata
AGAGACGTTAATAGCGAGCGTTAGCGAGAATAGCGATGGAAAAGAAGACGGAGATCAACGAGCTCGATAGCAAGATGATCAAGGGCATGGAGGACGTGATGAAGATAAATGAGAAGCTGAAAAACAGCACGCCGCCGGACAACAAGACTGAGACTGACTACAAGAAGAAATTGCTTCAGTTTCCGATGTCCCCGTTGGAACCGATGTCGTCCAAGTTCAATGCGTTAAAGGAAAAGTACAAGGTGAGCACCTCTTGCCGAGAGCATCTCTCTCTCTCTCTCTCTCTCCCCCACTTATGCAGCAAAACAAAGACCTATTAATGCCATTCGGAAGACAGACAGCTGCTGCACATACGTTTTCCGACTACTACGCGCCCTACCGTGCATCCCTCATCCCTCCCTGTGCATCTTGCGCCCCTTAAATGCACCACGCTCGATCGAACCCGAAGACATCGTCGCTTTGGGTATATGCAGGTATGCTCGCGGGCGCAAGCTCGTTGCGGGAATTAAGGGCGGCGCATTGTCCAGACTAGGTCACAAGGGTTTTCGAGTCACGCTCTCGTGTGGGTAATAGTTTTCCGTCCTTCTTTCTCTCCCTGCACGAAGGGAGGAGCCTCGGGTTAGATTTGTAAAAGGAGAACGAGCGACCTGTAGTGCCGAATTATTTATTTCTCGTAAGGAGGGACGTTGGGAGGAT
>NW_012046337.1:0-435 GCF_000956235.1 Wasmannia auropunctata
CAGGTAAATCGCGGGAGAATTCTCGAGGATTCAATTCGTGTGCGAGCTACAGACCAAGGTGGTCGAGTGTTCTACTCAGTTCTACTTACGCTTTAATATTGCATTATTCGACTAAATTGAAAAGATTGGCAAGAAAGAAGAAGAAGAATAAGGGGACGTCGACAACGACGAGAAATTTCTCGAGAGACGTTAATAGCGAGCGTTAGCGAGAATAGCGATGGAAAAGAAGACGGAGATCAACGAGCTCGATAGCAAGATGATCAAGGGCATGGAGGACGTGATGAAGATAAATGAGAAGCTGAAAAACAGCACGCCGCCGGACAACAAGACTGAGACTGACTACAAGAAGAAATTGCTTCAGTTTCCGATGTCCCCGTTGGAACCGATGTCGTCCAAGTTCAATGCGTTAAAGGAAAAGTACAAGGTGAGCACCTC
>NW_012046338.1:0-388 GCF_000956235.1 Wasmannia auropunctata
CCCGGGCACCATGTATATCAAGACCATGCTGACGAGCAACCTCCCGCAGTCCGTCTATGTTAAGCTGCTCCAATTGCACCCGACTCATGATTAAGCCGGACTATTTGTTTTTCCCATCGAATGATAGTCGATACCTCCAAATGACACCGATCGACAGCCCGATAACTGCCGCAGATTCCCCGTCGCACAAACAACCACCCGTTCACGTGAACTCCGATCACGAACAAACACAAACTTGCCTCAGCATGCCTGCGCCCTCGTCCTGATCACGTGAAGGACACGCGCAAGTTCATGCTCCGTCTCTACCACCGTTGCCCTGATCACGTGAAGGGCACGCGCAAACCTCGTGCTCTCAACTCAATTTTAATAGCAAGTCTTTTGAGACACA
>NW_012046338.1:8063-8599 GCF_000956235.1 Wasmannia auropunctata
TTTATATACATGTCCTCAAGTTTTCGAAGAGACTGCATTTTTAGAAATATTTCTTTGCTTTAAAAACATTATATACATGACCTCGAGTCTTCGAAGTGAGAGATTGCATTTTTAGAAATTTTTTATTGCTTTTCATAAAATTCTATGTATGTCCTCAAGTCTTTGAAGTGCAAAATTGCATTTTTAGAAATATTTATATGCTTTAAAAAAATATACGTATGCTCGAATCTTCGGAGAGAGAGAGATTGTTTTTAGAAATATTTATTTGCTTTAATAAAATTATGTGCCGGTCCTACAAGAGTCTACAAAGAGAGAGATTGCATTTTTAGAAATATTTCTTTGCTTTAAAAAAATTATACAGATGTCCTCAAGTCTTCGAAGTGACAGATTACATATTTAGAACTATTTCTTAGCTTTTAAAACATTATATACATGTCCTCGAGTGTTCGAAGTGAGAGATTATGTTTATAAAAATTTTTATTGCTTTTCAAAAAATAATATGCACATCCTCAATCCCTCGGAGTGAAAGATTGCAT
>NW_012046339.1:0-362 GCF_000956235.1 Wasmannia auropunctata
GCTGTCTTAAAGTGTAATAAAGGATGAGAGTTGCCCGAAAACTGTATCTCGAGTAAATCATATGTACTTCCATAGCTAAATATAGCACGTTTTGTCCTTGTTAAATGCACGGTCTTGGGTCCTTTATTTCAGTGTGTGTTTTGAAACCCTATTGTCTGTTGCGCCTACAGCAGATTTATCTCAGAAGTGGGATATGAACTAGGAATTTCTCAGAGAAAGAACCAGAAAGATTGTGTCTCAAAAGACTTGCTATTAAAATTGAGTTGAGAGCACGAGCTTCGCGCGTGCCCTTCACGTGATCAGGGCAACGGTAGTAGAGACGGAGCATGAACTTGCGCGTGTCCTTCACGTGATCAGGACGA
>NW_012046340.1:0-633 GCF_000956235.1 Wasmannia auropunctata
TTCTGAAAAAGAACCGATTTGTCATTACCGACATACCCGGGTTTAATATAAAACAAAAGCCGCTGAACACAATTATGTCAGCCGATAAACTAAAGCCTTGGATTAAAATAAGTAGCCCCAAGGAAAACGGAAAAGCCGAATGAAATTTATAAGAAAAGTAATTGTAAAGAATTGTAAATAGGTATGCGATTTTATTATATAAGACTTTACTTTGATAATTATTGAGCAGTTTTAAGGTGGTGACTAAACTTTTATAATGATTACTAAATTAGTTAAATAGACAGGCTCCAATGTAATGCAAGCGAAAACCGAATTAAAAAGCTAATTATTTATGTGGCGGATTGAATAAACTATGACTGTAGTGGAAATAAACGATTAAGAGCAGCTGGAAATTGTGTATAATGTAAATCTGAATTGATCCACGATGGGTACCGGCAAAATCTGTTCGGGACGAACAGATGTGTCAGGCTGGCCGAGCTGTAAGCGCCTAAAATTATGTAGGTCGCACCATCTATGCGAAATGGGCCGCACCGAGTATCGATCGATAGATTGAGCTGCGATCGCGGGGAATCGGGCGCGACAGGGGTTTCGAATATCGGAGCAGAGATTACGTTGGGAAGTCGTCGCGACAAG
>NW_012046341.1:0-317 GCF_000956235.1 Wasmannia auropunctata
GAAAAATATCATTCTATTGCCAAGAAAAATGATTACTCAGCTTACTTTTCTTCTTCTAAGTCATAATTATCTTTAATAAATAATATTTTTTTGATAATAGTTTTAAAATATACTCATCACAACTTATTAAAAATCTCATTATCATTTACTCAAAAAAAAGAATTTATTCTCTTTTCAAGAATGTCATAAAATTTTATCGAAGAAAAGTCAGATTTGGTTAATTTGAATATTTGCTAATATATAAATGTAAAAAAATTTATTTGATCAGAAAAATGTAGTATATTTCCTTCAATTCTATGCAATAGATTCCAAAAAAG
>NW_012046342.1:0-318 GCF_000956235.1 Wasmannia auropunctata
GATTTTTCACTTATCATTATTATATTAACTTGTTCCTATAAAGATCTCTCTCTCTCTCTATATATAACTTCTTCCTATAAAGGTATATCTAAAAAAAGGAACGTTATTACGTTTTTACAATTTCATGACATTTGATTAATATTATAATATTTATATAGTTTATATGTGCAAATTGAAGGTAGAAATTGCAGTACACACAGAAAAATATCATTCTATTGCCAAGAAAAATAATTACTCAGCTACTTTTCTTCTTTTAAGTCATAGTTATCTTTAACAAAGAATATTTTCTTGATAATAGTTTTAAAATATACTCATCAC
>NW_012046343.1:0-338 GCF_000956235.1 Wasmannia auropunctata
TATATATATATATATATATATATATATGTATGTATGTATATATATTAATGAGGTTTCTGATAAATGATACAAATTGGTTATTTTTTTATTGTAACAGTTTAATTCGCATTTCGCTGATACGAAATTTTACTTTTCCCATTGTTCGATGCTTGATATTTTTTTTTACATGCACTATAAATAGTTTTATCTTTAACAGTTTTTTCTCACGTGCGTATCAGCACTGAAGACGTGCAATAAAATAATATAAATCTTATTAGCAATGTAAAATATTAAAAAATTGTAGTCGTAAAATCGCTAATAATAACCGCAAAAGCAGTGTAATGTATATATATATATAT
>NW_012046344.1:0-1784 GCF_000956235.1 Wasmannia auropunctata
AAGACGATCTACATATCAATAAGACGCGAAGCGAGATTTACTTATTTGTTATGCCGTGCTTTTCAGACGAGACCGCGAGCGTTCGTTTAGCTGTCGAAAAAAAATCTCGTTATGATTAATCGGTCGTATCTCGCGTGCCGCCGCGTGCGTGATAAACGAGGCGTGAAATTTCACACGCGACGAAAGGGAAATACGGTAGAATCGTGCGATATAACTGATTTCGCATATCTACGATATATCGCGATACCGCGTGTCTATTCAAAGGTGCGAAATTGATTTAGGCGTTTAAATCTATTGCCGCTCGTTAGACTATCAAGATTATTAAGCCTCCCTTTGTATAGAAGTGGATAGCGCACATGCATCTCTATAACAATTTATTTCAGTAATCGTACCACGATCCTCCGTGATTTAGCTGCATTCACATTTCCTTTTATTCGCACAACGTTACAACCTGTCACGCCATTAGTAGATTAATGATCCTTCGGCAATTAAGCACAGATTGCTATTGTAATTTATAATTCGCCGTGCTCATCGACTGCACGATTATACGTCTCAGGAGTGCCCGCTATTCAGATTGCGTCTGTATTCGCATTCACAGCGCGACAGACCACTTCGATTCAGTTGCTCGTCATCTCATATCCGGCAAATCGAGAGAGTCGTCGATACCGCAAATCTAATACGTTTGTTTTTTTCGCGCAAACCTAAGACGCGCGCATCATGAAACAAATTCCTTACGCACGCGTATATCATCGTCGTCCTATTCCTGCACTTCGCCACTAGCGAAGTTACAACCGCGAGATTCCAGAGGAATCCATCGATAGCAATCGCGGGGTTACGTGATCGCGCGAGAGTGCCCCGCTGGAATCTCACCGGAATGAGCACGTTCTCTGGCTTTGATTTCACGATGGAAAGGGAGAGTACGTGTGTGGTCGCGCGACTGGACAGACCGAGCAGCTGCTCTCGCAACATTGTCCGCGCAAAGTCACCGTCGTAATGCGCCCGGCCAAGAACGATATCATGTCGCCTGCGAAATGAGCCGCGACGAGGTATGTCGCGGGTAAAAACACGCGGTCCTCCCTCGGAAGGAGCCGAAGATGGTCGCTCGTTGTCGAGCCGAGAGCTCTTGATCGAATTGCTCGAGTAAGGGAGCACCGAGTTCCTGGGAACAACATCGATAACGAGTCCCGGACGCGAAAACGCTTTTGACCTTACGAACGAGTCGGTCTTCGGACCGCGAACCGATCAGTAAGGAAAGTAATGACGAGACAGGCTGCGTTACCGGATGATTCATTGCCCCATTGGCGCGAACGCCGCCTCGAGGGCCGCGCGCTCTGCGTAACTTCGCGTTCTACGGTCTCTCGAAGCACTCGCACAGATCAGATTATATTTACCGAGAAATTGTGAAAATCGCTATGGCGATTTAACGGTAAAGGCACGCGGCAAGGGAGGGCCCCTCCCCTCGGGGCGTCTTGAATGACAATCCGGCATCATTGATTATTTCTTCCTCCGGCGATCCAGTGATGCCGCAGGTGAGACGCGCTCTGTCAAGCGCGGTGATTTCCAGAAGAGGCTTAATTACTTGTGGAATGTATATTGACTGCAAGTCCCGTTGCAGTAAATTTTAATAGATACTTTTAATTAAACATATTTAACGATTTTTTAATTCTGATAATTTTTTACTTGTATTACTTCATTATCTTTGAATAAACTATAGAAATTGAGAGTAGGTACATTGACATAAAGCATACCTTTTGTTCCAGTGTACAGATCGGAAGAGCACACGT
>NW_012046345.1:0-731 GCF_000956235.1 Wasmannia auropunctata
AATTTAAAAACGTCTTACAAGTTAGTGAAGCAAAATGAGCAGAATCAAGTCTAACTAATATATTTATTTGTTATTTATAAGATTTAATTCAAAAATTGATTGTGGTACGTAATATGCCTACAGATTTTTAATTCAAATTCGGAATTCTTCAGAGAGTAGCGTCTTTTCGAAGAAAAAAAATAGTTTTTAGTTAGGAACTTCAACTCCTGCTAGTTTATCACCGAGGCTTGGTAGAGAGCAAGATTAGCGATGTCAGTTTCCCTCGCTGTGACTTCTCCGAATTTCAGCACGACGCTCGACGGAGCACAATAGAGGAATTTTCTAAAATGTTGCTTGAAATTATCTTTCCTTTCGTCTCACATACGCGGCTGTCACGAATTCCTTTCTGTTTGCATTACATAAATGTGCACAGAGAAACTTAATCCTGTAATAATGATATTACGCTCTCGCGCAAAGGGGAAACACGCGATATTATGCGATCCACGTACAAAAATGCATATTCTTGTACATAATTCTTCCAGCAGAAAAGACGAGGCCGACAGTAAAATATTCCTGCATTAAATGAGTAATTTAATTTCATTTAATACGAAAGTGTCTCTCTCTCTCGCTCTCTCTCTCTCTCTCTCACCTGGTATTCGTTACAAGCTTGTCAGCTAACTCGAGAACAATACTATCATTTTTTTTTATTTATTCAATTTTTATATCTGTAAATGTATGCACGACCTTGGATA
>NW_012046346.1:0-311 GCF_000956235.1 Wasmannia auropunctata
TTCAATAAAAAATTATTTTTAGATCTGATTTTAGCAATATTTTTAGATCTTTTAACAAAATCGTTCTTTCCGTATATATAGAAAATATTATAGGTCTCATAACTAAATATGATTGGAGTCTAGATTGATTAAACGTCATAGAAAAACTTACTTGCTAAATTTGACAAATAGTTTAGATATAATTTCTGTCTCTGTTATCTATATTGATTAAATACAAAATGTATATATGGTATCGCAGCGCTTACTAATAATTCTCGCTATAATTGTAAGATTACTTTTTCCGGTAGATGACGACGCTACAAGCATCATCT
>NW_012046347.1:0-311 GCF_000956235.1 Wasmannia auropunctata
TTATATGCAGCAAAAGTTTAATGCCATTGTCTTTCCAAATAACTTTAAGTTTCGTAAAACAAACTTAAAGTTATTAAAATGATCAATAGAATCATAGTAAAGCAAAAACTTGGCCATTATGTAAAATTTTTTCTTTTTTTAAAATGATTAGTATCTCGATAACTATTATGAAGATCGCAAAATGGTAGAATACTTTTTTTTATCAGTTTGGTCCACGTTACCTGCCCACAAGCGCTGTACCATTGAGTACGAGACACTTTGTATATACATATATTAAATATATATTAGAAACCTATAAAAAAAAGTGTACG
>NW_012046348.1:0-1209 GCF_000956235.1 Wasmannia auropunctata
TAAGTCGTAAGCAGTAAGCGACCAATCACAATCGAGAACGTAAGGCTATAATGTAAGCAGTAACAAATCCAACATGTTGATCTTTACTGCCTATACGTTACTCCCGTTACTCTTACTGTTTAAGTTTTTTTGTGTGCCATGGCCCTAAAGCCATAAAGCGTCGTCTACAATGAGACTTAAGACTTAAGAGGGATTTCACCTTTATACCGACCGTAAAATTAGCTCTTTCGTGAATTTTTTAAAGAAAATCTATTATATACAGTAAAACGCGGGTTTTGCATAAACTTATATATTATTTGAACAGCAAAAAAAATATTTTTTATAATATATGTATAATAATGTATTTTAATGCCTCCAAGTGGCGATTGAATGTGGCATGTTTTTCGAGCTGATGGAGGTAATTACGAAAAAACGAATTAAGATGTCGACTTAATTCTTTTTTTCTATTGATCCTATAATACTTTAACGCATAGCGTGAACTAAAATGATGTCAATTGCTTGATAAAAAATAGTAGCATTTGAAAGAAAAAATTTTCTTGCCCTAAAAATTTTTAAAATTTTTATTAATAACAAATTGAATGTTTGTTGGAATATTATGATTTTAGTTCATGTCATGCGTTAAAGTATTAGGATCAAGAGGAAAAAAGAATCAAGTCGATATCTTAATTCGTTTTTTCGTAATTTCCGTCAGCTCAAAAAACATGTCACATTTAATCGCCACTTGGAGGCATTAAAATACATTTTTATATAAATAAAAAATATCTTTTTTTGCTGTTCCAATAATATATAAGTTTATGCAAAAACCCGCATTTTACTGGATATAATAGATTTCCTTAAAAAAATTCACGAAAAAGAGCTAATTTTACGGCCGGCAAAGGTGAAACCCCCCTTAAGATTTAAGAAAATTAATAAAATTGACCAATCATAATCGATTATTCTTCTCACGATAAATAAAAAAACGATTATTCTTCTCAAGATAAATAATCGATTGTGATTGGTCAATTTTCTTAAATCGTAATTAAGGTGCGTTCCTTGTGGACGCTCATGCGCTGTAAGCGCTCACGCTTATAAGCGCTATTTTCTGCCGTTCCTTTTGAAATTTAAGCGCTCATACGACTGTCAGCAAAGCCGTTCCTTTGGCATTTGTGAGTGACTGTGAGCGTATCGAGATGGCAATTGAAAGTGATATGATTATGTTTTATATAATTA
>NW_012046349.1:0-432 GCF_000956235.1 Wasmannia auropunctata
AAAATGTATATGTTGGACATTCCGTACGTATTTAAAACATCCTAATTAAAGCCTCAGACATCTTTAGAATGTAATAAAAACGTCCAGTGTTACTGATTCAGACATCCCAGAAACATCCTTTTTAAACATTCAATGGACCAAAGTTGAACTTATTTAAAACATTGGTCTAATATTATAAGCATTCAATATCGCATATATAATTTCACACAAACAACATAAAAACAATCACAAAACATTTTAAAAAATATTTGCGGTGTTTTCAAGCGGATCACTTTTCGTAAACTATATCGAAATCTAAACGGTCACCCATCCAAGCTATAACCGCCACCAACGTTGTTTGACTTTTGTGATCGGGAACTGCAGAACACTTCGTAATGATCCATGACTAATGATGTTCATGACTACATTATCCGTGATAGATCAGATCAATAA
>NW_012046350.1:0-367 GCF_000956235.1 Wasmannia auropunctata
TAAGTCAGAGATTTCTTTCTTAGAAATTTGTATTTGCTTCTTACGAAATTATATGCAAATCCCGTGTCTTCTAAGTCAGAGATATCTTTTTTAGAAATTTGTATTTGTTTTTTATTAAATTATATGCACGTCTCCGAGTCTTCTAAGTGAGATATTTCTTTTTTAGTTATTTGTACTTGCTTTTTACGAAATTATGTGCGCCCCCACGAGACTTCCAAATGAGAGATTTCTTTTTTAAAAATATGTATTTGTTTTTTACGAAATTATGTGCAAGTCTTTGAGTCTTCTAGAGTTTCATTTTTAGAGATTTGTATTTGCTTTTTACAAAATTATATGCGCGCCAACGAGATTTCTAAGTCAGAGATTT
>NW_012046351.1:0-386 GCF_000956235.1 Wasmannia auropunctata
GTATTTGTTTTTTATTAAATTATATGCACGTCTCTGAGTCTTCTAAGTGAGATATTTCTTTTTTAGCTATTTGTACTTGCTTTTTACGAAATTATGTGCAAGTCTCCGAGACTTCTAAGTCAGAGATTTCTTTCTTAGAAATTTGTATTTGCTTCTTACGAAATTATATGCAAATCCCGTGTCTTCTAAGTCAGAGATATCTTTTTTAGAAATTTGTATTTGTTTTTTATTAAATTATATGCACGTCTCCGAGTCTTCTAAGTGAGATATTTCTTTTTTAGCTATTTGTACTTGCTTTTTACGAAATTATGTGCGCCCCCACGAGACTTCCAAATGAGAGATTTCTTTTTTAAAAATATGTATTTGCTCTTTACGAAATTATGTGC
>NW_012046352.1:0-550 GCF_000956235.1 Wasmannia auropunctata
TTTGTATTTGCTCTTTACAAAATTATATGCGCGCTCTCGAGACTTTCAAGTGAGAAATTTCTTTTTTAAAAATTTGTATTTGCTTTTCACGAAATTATAAGCAAGTCTCCGAGTCTTCTAAAGTTTCTTTGTTAGAAATTTGTATTTGCTTTTTACGAAATTATAAGCGCGCCAACGAGGTTTCTAAGTCAGAGTTTTCTTTTTTAGAAATTTGTATTTGCTTTTTACGAAATTATGTGCGCGCCCACGTGATTTCTAAGTTAGAGATTTCTTTTTTAGAAATTTGTATTTGCTTTTTACGAAATTATGTGCAAGTCTCCGAAACTTCTAAGTCAGAGATTTCTTTCTTAGAAATTTGTATTTGCTTCTTACGAAATTATATGCAAATCCCGTGTCTTCTAAGTCAGAGATATCTTTTTAAAAATTGTATTGTTTTTATTAAATTATATGCACGTCTCCGAGTCTTCTAAGTGAGATATTTCTTTTTAGCTATTTGTATTTGCTTTTTACGAAATTATGTGCAAGTACTCCGAGACTTCTAAGTCAGAGA
>NW_012046353.1:0-899 GCF_000956235.1 Wasmannia auropunctata
TAAGAAATCATACATATTTGTAATTTATTCATCATAAAACGTTTTATATAAAATGCAACAGCATTATATAAAATGATACTATTATCTTTTATAAGTTATGACAAAAATCATATAAATAATGCAAGTTTACATATAGATTTCTTTATATACATAGTTTTTAACTTGTTTATTTTCTCGTTGACTGCCAAGATAAACTTTTAATGCTTGCCAAGTGCGAACGCGAGAAAAAGCAACATAAAGTTGCCCATGATTGAAAGTATGCATTACAGAACGGTTATGAATAGAATTATACCTACAATTGCATTTATTGTGAAAACTAAGGATTACATCGTAGATTTTAATGTGCATCCTTGAGACTTCTATGTGAGAAATTTCTTTTTTCGCCCGACTGCTGCCAACCGAAGATTGTTAGAAATTTGCTTTTCACAAAATTATATGCGCGCCTTCGAGTCTTCTAGATGACTGAAGTGAGATATTTCTTTTTTAGAAAATTGTATTTGCTTTTTACGAAAATATATGCGCGCCAACGAGGCTTCTAAGTCAGAGATTTCTTTTAGAAATTTGTATTTGCTTTTTACGAAATTATATGCGGGCAAATGAGACTTCTAAATCAGAGATTTCTTTTTAAAAATTTGTATTTGCTTTTTACGAAATTATATGCGTGCCCACGTGATTTCTAAGTGAAAGACTTCTTTTTTAGAAATATTTATTGCTTTTTATGAAATTATATGCAAGTCTCCTTAGTCTTCTAAGTTGGAAGTTTCTTTTTTAGAAAATTGTATTTGCTTTTTACAAAATTATATGCGCATAAATGAGACTTCTAAGTGAGAAATTTTTTTTTTAGAAATTTGTATTTGCTCTTTACAAAATTATATGCGCGCCCTCGAGACTTTCAAGTG
>NW_012046354.1:0-387 GCF_000956235.1 Wasmannia auropunctata
CGTGAGGGAAACAATGGCGACGTTTCGCCGGTTCTCGAATTATTTGAGCTGATTACAACCTCGCTTTTCACATGTACTTTCGTTCACTGGCCGCGATGCCTGGGCCCATAACCTGTTGAGTTATGTGGATATGGGTGAACGATAATGTACGCGAACTTTATCATTTGATAAAGGAACAGAACTATTTATTAGAGGCGATGCTCTCAGCACGTGCTCGATACAACGACTGACTATAATGGCTGCGATCGACACACACACACACACACAAGTAAAAGAAAGTATATGAAAGAATAGAGGTGTCGCTGAAAGCGGAAGTGTTTCGCTTGTATCCGTGGTAAGGCAGTGTTGATACAAAAGGTTATCGGCATACAGTTATATTTATATAAA
>NW_012046355.1:0-317 GCF_000956235.1 Wasmannia auropunctata
CACCTCAAAGCACTCGCGGACTCAACTTTAATTTACGGCACTCGCGAGTAAAAGTTCGGGGCGATGATGTTCCGTCAACGAGTGAAGTTCCGTGAGCAGGATAGTCTGATCTAAGTTAAGCGGCCAGGTTCTGAGATCGAAGAGAAGAGAGAGATCCGGGAAAGTTCCCGGTTTATATAGGAGATCTCAAGGGATGTGGGATGTCTCAAGTCGAAAGAATTTGAGTCTCATTGGCAAGATGATATCGATGAGGTTATTCCCGATTCGTTAACCCTCACTTAATCTAGTTGAAATAATTCAGATCGGAAGAGCACACG
>NW_012046356.1:0-398 GCF_000956235.1 Wasmannia auropunctata
GGCGGGTTCTCCTAGTTCCGCGGCGCGACCGGAGGGAAGATACGGATTTGCCGTTCACTAGTTGAAACAGCGAGAGCGGTCAGAGACAAGTTGCGGAACAGAGACCCGAGGATCTCGAGAAGGTTATTCGCGGGAAGAAGTGACGAGAAGGACTTACTGTTTGGTGATGTGGTGACGTGGGTACGCTGGGCTTGGCTGGTCACGCCGTGTGGCACCTCAAAGCACTCGCGGACTCAACTTTAATTTACGGCACTCGCGAGTAAAAGTTCGGGGCGATGATGTTCCGTCAACGAGTGAAGTTCCGTGAGCAGGATAGTCTGATCTAAGTTAAGCGGCCAGGTTCTGAGATCGAAGAGAAGAGAGAGATCCGGGAAAGTTCCCGGTTTATATAGGAGATC
>NW_012046357.1:0-507 GCF_000956235.1 Wasmannia auropunctata
CTTCTCTCTCAATGAACGATAGCTGGGGGTATCCAGCGCGATCTCGACAGGCACGGCTTCTCTCCTCCTGGCATCCGTCCCGTCGCAGTCGCGGCGTGGTCCCGCAGCAACGGGTGATGATTAGGGGTACCCCGCGTGGTCTCGCGAACACGACGCGGTCCCGTAGCATCCGGCATACGCTCAAAGGAAAGTACACGCAAAAACGGTAAAGATACGCGAAGCAACAGTCGGTAACGCAAAAAGGAAGAAAAAAAAATTTTGTAGCAACTCGCACGCCACCCCCCCCCTCCCAAGAAAAGCAAAGAATCGTTATTTTGGGGGGGACGCAGTCCTGCCAACGCATAAACTCCAAGAACTTTAAGAAAGAAATAGAAAATAGCATACTTGCTTTTTCCTCAGTAAATCTCACCGTCGCTCCGCGCCGCTCTCCTCGCCTCGCCAGTTGCCAATTCTTAATACCGCTGAAAAACAATAATATCGCATCCCACACCGACAGATCACCAACAA
>NW_012046358.1:0-424 GCF_000956235.1 Wasmannia auropunctata
GCCAAAAATACAGATGCTCTCAAAGAACGATAGCTGGGATCCATTCCTCAGCAACGAATAATAGTTAGGGGTACCCCGCGTGGTCTCGACAAGCACGGCTTCGCCTCTCCTGGTGCGTCCCGTCGCAGCCACGTCGCGGTCCCGTAGTATTCGGCATACGCCCCCGAGAACATCCTTCTCTCTCAATGAACGATAGCTGGGGGTATCCAGCGCGATCTCGACAGGCACGGCTTCTCTCCTCCTGGCATCCGTCCCGTCGCAGTCGCGGCGTGGTCCCGCAGCAACGGATGATGATTAGGGGTACCCCGCGTGGTCTCGCGAACACGACGCGGTCCCGTAGCATCCGGCATACGCTCAAAGGAAAGTACACGCAAAAACGGTAAAGATACGCGAAGCAACAATCGGTAACGCAAAAAGGAAGAAA
>NW_012046359.1:0-450 GCF_000956235.1 Wasmannia auropunctata
TCAACGGAGGGGGCGTACGATCCATCGTGTGATGGTAATATTTCAGACATTTCATTCAAAGTAGACGGCACAGTTTTCAAACGTTTCAGCATTGATTTAACTGGAGTGGAAGCTAGTATAGAATTGTCTAACGAGGCGCTTGATTTTTTTCGTTTGAGTGTTGGTTTCATATATCCTTCGTCTACTCTCGAAAAAAACGATTCGTTCTCGACCAATTCATCGTCGGCGATATTTTCAGCAATTCGTTTTAGAGGCTCGATGATGGGCTTAAAGTGTCTCTCCAGCGCGATATCTTCTTCCATTCTACCAGTTTTCAAGGCGCGATATTTTTTGCGAATGGAATCGCTCGTTTTTTCAATCTGTTGCACTATTCTCTCGCGATCCCCCATGTCGGGAATGTTGCACAATCGATGAATCGACAACAACTAACTACGTTACAGTACCACAAAG
>NW_012046360.1:0-790 GCF_000956235.1 Wasmannia auropunctata
TTATTGTAATGACTGTGAACAAATACCGCAGCGAATAGATAGAGCAGAGTAAAGCACGTCCGAACGAGTCGACGGCTCGTCTCCAAATCTAATGTGTCGCTAGTTTGACAGACGACAACGCGTCGTCAGGGAAACATCTGACAGCTGGACCGGCTCGCTGGTACATCGAACGACGCGGGCGTAGACACGGGCGTAAAAATATTCTTATACTTGTGACTCTTGTTACCCATTATTTGACCCTGCACGCTGCGATCGCGTCTGTACGCGTTTGTAGCTAATAAAATACTCTGATATTTCTGTAGGTCATCGTCATTGTAGACCGCTTTATTTGGATAACACATGAAAATCAATTCGTAAAGTTCTTGTGTTTCGGCATAACTTTTCCCATCAATGATTATATTATCGTTTTTATCCAAGGTAATACGTTTGTTGCCGAGCTTCGTTCCCTCATTGCTAAAATAAACTCCGTAAACGTCGTCTATGTTGACCACTTTTTTACCACTTAGGATCGCCCCCCAGATATTTTTGCCCTAAAGGACCATAGTGCATTTGTAGCTTTTCTTGTCTCTCGGATGTTTGCAATTGGTTTCGAACGGATGTTACGAGCGGCTCATTGGCGATTTCGAAAATTTCTTCAACGGAGGGAGTGTACGAATCATCGTGTGATGGTAATATTTCAGACATTTCATTCAAAGTAGACGGCCCAGTTTTCGAACGTTTCAGCATTGATTTAATCGGAGTGGAAGCCAGTATAGAATTGTCTAACGAGGCGCTTGATTTTTTTCGTTTG
>NW_012046361.1:0-691 GCF_000956235.1 Wasmannia auropunctata
TTACTTGCAATAAGCGCGGAAGAATGGCAAATACAGTTCAACATTATTAAATTTAGAATTTCAGATTTTAAATGTGAATAAAAAGAATTGTGTCGACCAATCATTACCGAAGCATTATCGCTTGCCATTCCAATAATATTCCTTAAAGGAATTTGATTTTTTTCGAAAAAAGATTTAAAATTTTGAAAAATTTTATTAGCACTACAATCTAAAGGTAACAATTCAAGCAATTGAGTTTGTACTTTTTTATTTAATGGCGAAACATATTTCACAAGAAGGCACATGAATTTTGTATCCGTAATATCCGTGCTTTCATCAATTAAAATGGAAAATTTACATATTTTTAAAATTTTAATTAATTTTTCTGTTTCGCGTTTAGCTAAAACGTTTTTAACAATATTGCTGCACTTGAGTCGACCCAGTGTCAAATCTTGTACAACATTAGGTTCCGAACAAATATCTTTTATTACAGGTATTAAATGATCAGCAAAAGAAAAAGCGATATTATGTTCAGCAAAACATGCTGATATTTTTAATTCCGATCTTTTTACTTTATTACTATGAGACATTGTTCTAACATTTTCGAGGCTTTGAGTTCGACCTTTCATTTCATATATATGTTTAACCGTTTGTGAATGTCTTAACAAATTTGTTTTACGACACGCAATACTGACATTACACGCAGTACAAA
>NW_012046362.1:0-641 GCF_000956235.1 Wasmannia auropunctata
TCACATTCTGGTCCAACAAATACGTTGGTCAGATGTTTTATGTTTTTTTCATCGTCTATGTTTAAAATAGCGATGTTGTTCAAAGCCTCAAGAATAATAAAATTGTACTATTCGAAAAATTAACTGATTGCTATCACTAAATAATTTATGAATTAAAATTTTGCGCGATTGAAACAAAGCATTAAAATTGTTGAAATAATTTAATGCAAAACTTAAAAATAACATATAAGCTTTAATGGAATTATCATTTAATAATATTAAAATATTTTCTGCGAATTCTGACTGATCTTCTACAATAGCCAAAGTGAAATAACTTTTCAACACATCCCAATTACGAAGCAATCTTTCAACACATTTATGAAGAATTAATTATCTAGTATTACATAATTTTAAAATTTTATTTCTTTACATTAAAAAAATCTTGGAATTCTCCTAAAATTGCACAACGTTTTGCACTGCCCGATATGTAAGTGGTAACTTTTCTAATCAATTTTTCACAATTTTGCGGTAACTTTACACAAGATTTACTTGCAATAAGCGCGGAAGAATGGCAAATACAGTTCAACATTATTAAATTTGGAATTTCAGATTTTAAATGTGAATAAAAAGAATTGTGTCGACCAATCATTACCGAAGCATTA
>NW_012046363.1:0-736 GCF_000956235.1 Wasmannia auropunctata
CAGTTCCGCGTATACCTAGTTCCCGGTCGCGTAGAAACTGCACCGGCGATACTCGTTGCACATCCGTATTTCCATGCGGATCACCGAGAACATGAACGACATCTTCCACCTCGTCACTTATAATCGCTGTCTTGATTATGTCTCGTTCGCAATAATGTTTTTCTTAACACACTGTGCTCTACGTGTACATTGGGCACACGTTACTGACAGAATGTACTCGCAGTCTCTTAGCTTTATATGCTACTATAAGGGTTGATAGCACTTAAAATATGACTTATTTTAGAAAACATGTACTTTATCAGTTGTAAAAAGTAGATTCTTTTGAAAAAGAGATTATGAGGCATAGATGGCATTCCATCTCTGTAGTCGTTCACGTTCACGTTTCACGTTTTTTCACGTTCGCTTTTCACGTTTTTTTACGTTTATCACGTTCGCGTTTCACGTTTGCATTTCACGTTCGCGTTTCACGTTTGCATTTCACGTTCGCGTTTACGTTTGCATTTCACGTTCGCGTTTCACGTTTACGTTTACGTTATTATCATATAAATAATGTTCTATTATTATTATTATTATTATTATTATTATTATTATTAATCTTAACTACAGGGAAGGGAAAAAAATAAAAAGTAATCTTTTAAATCAAACATTAATGATATAATTTTTATTTTTTCAAATCTCGCAATTCTTTCTGGCGTTGTGACCACCAGTCAAATATTTTAAATACATTCTGTAATGC
>NW_012046364.1:0-445 GCF_000956235.1 Wasmannia auropunctata
TATCTCTCTCTAAGTCCTCTCAGGCTAATATCCCACTGTAGGCTCGTATTATGTCCTGCGTCCTTCCACCTCGATCACCACAGCACAAGTGCCGAGGGCTGCTGCTTCCGTGAGCTCGGTGGGCCGGTGGGCCCACGTGGTATCTTCCTCCGCGCCCCTAATTGGCGGGCGTGCGAGCTCGCGACCTCCGCGAATCGCGCGAGGTGCGTAGCGCCGCGGGTCCTGCGTCCCCGCGCGCGACATTCAAATTAGCGGCGGTATCCTTCTCGTCGGCGGTACCATCAGGTGCGCTCCCGGGTTGGCATGCTCAGGCAGCTCACCCTCCGGGACAGATTCTATTGAGGGGCCGTCCCTGGCTGCCGGTCTGATCCTCCGGGGCGCCCTGTCGCGTTGCCGACTACGGGGTCTCTCGCCCGATCTGGGGGCGTAGAGTGGCCATCCCCTT
>NW_012046365.1:0-441 GCF_000956235.1 Wasmannia auropunctata
GTAACCGTAACTCAGGCATCTCGCCTATCGAAAACGGGAACAAAAATTGGGCGCCAGGCACGTTATAGAGAGTGCCTCTCTACTGAAAATCTTGTGTTCGGAAATCGTAATGACTCAAGAGAAAATTAGTTAATCACGCGGTCAGGTGCGAATTCGGTACAACGGTCGGACAAGGACGGCGATAACCGGTTGCTCAGTTACGATAATGGTAAAGGGGGTGATTCGAAGGAAAACGGTTAAGGTTCGGGGGAGCGAGAGTAGGCTGAAAGAAAGGACAGTAATGATTAACAATAAAGATAACAAGTGTATTAAGCAGACGAATATTACATTCGAAAATACAAACGGAAATACGATAATCGACGGGAATACTTGAGACGCGCAACAATGCAGCGTACTCGACGTGACAGAGACTCGCAATTCGCGCGTTCCACGATCGTACGA
>NW_012046366.1:0-422 GCF_000956235.1 Wasmannia auropunctata
TATCGAGGGCCCGAACCCTCCCGGCAAGTCAACTTTAAAACTTCGCGCCCGTTATCACGGGGCCCGCGACTGACGCTACCCTCCTGCGGCTCAGGGGGTCGCGAAAGAGGGACTCACGTGACGGGAAGAGATAGCGGAAACCGGCAGATGGCCCCGCTACCACCGTGCTCCCGGCGCTGCGAAGGACCGGCACTCGTGCCGTGATCGTTTGAGAGACCTGACGGACTATTGTAAGGGACGCAGGATCCATCGCCGAGCCAAATCGTAAAGATCAGAGTCGAGTTTCGAGAGACGAGGAGAGTGAGGAGCTGGAGAGCATTCGGTGAGACGAACGTCGCTAATTAGTCAAGTCGCCAGTTCCGCGAGACGAGAGGGCCGTGTGAGCGTGTCGAGCCCGTATGCCTGACGGCCGTAAGTGCCGT
>NW_012046367.1:0-426 GCF_000956235.1 Wasmannia auropunctata
AAATAGATAATTAAAATTAAAAAAATGTTTTTATTTAAAAATTAATGTTATATTATATGATTAAAAAAGTTAAGGTATATAAGTTTTCTGCATATCCGTTGCCATCTGCAACAGACAAAGGAAAGAATATTTTTAAAAATGTTTGAAAGAAGAATGAAGAAAGGATAGCTATGTAAAAAAACTTACCCTAGTTGTAAAAGGCAACCGTCCTCGTATCCGACGCCACGTCTAGGATGACGCGCAGCGGCGCCTCCTCCCGCGAGCTCTCTTGCAAGCTCCTCGCGCCGCAGTCCTCCGACGTATCGCGCGGGCTCTCCCGTGGACCCTGCTGCGGGCTCACAGGTGGGTTCGCCCTCGCATCCCACGACGCCTCCATCTGCGGGTTTACCCGCGGAGGTGTCCTCACCCTCACTTCGTTGTCATCAT
>NW_012046368.1:0-547 GCF_000956235.1 Wasmannia auropunctata
AAACTTACGAATGCAACGTATTACAACAAACAAGTGATGAAACAAGAACAAGATATAGCGGTTGCTAAATTAAAACATGAAGAAAATATAAGTAAACTAAAAGAAGATTACTTAATTAAGGTGGTTTTATCGAGAAAATCCCAGTCAAGTTAATCCCTTCATATGACTAATAATGCAATAAAAACAAACATAATTCAATCGAAACATTTCGCATAGACTGTATATACGTATGCGATTGTGTGACGTTTATGTGACAACGTCACACTATCGATCGTTGGCGTTGAGCAATAAAATCATCTTAAAACAATTGAATGAAATGGAAATACAGCACAGAAATGAGATGCCTGGGAAAAAAAGTTTCACATATAATTATAAATAATTTTATGCAAAATATGTCCATATATGTCCATATATGTTTCTTTCCTTTGTAAAATTATTCTTTCCCTGGTGAAAAAATTTTTCTGAATTTGTCTGAAAATTTCGCTGAAAATGCCTGAAAACATTTTTCAAGGATTTTTAGTAAGATTCGGAGCCTTTTTCAAGGAAA
>NW_012046369.1:0-653 GCF_000956235.1 Wasmannia auropunctata
TTGGGTTGGATCCAATGAAATGCTAGACAATAGGAACGTACGTAACATATGTGTATAGACAATTTATAAGCAATTACATCAGAGATTTTCTTTAGTGATCACTCCTACGAATAATTGTTACAAATAAAACGTTTTATTCGATTCACACATTGAATTTATTGATTTACTGTATCGAATCCATATTATTATTTATCTGTTTTATTACTAATTGTGAGGCACTTTTCTCAATGTCGGTCCTGGATTTAACATGGTGGATGCTCACGAATGATCCGGAAAAGGAGATCAAAGGTGCCGACACGAAGTGGACCTGCTGGTTATACTGTATCTCGTATATTAATAACGAGCATTTAAGATTTAAGCAAATGTTAAATGTTAAAATTATATAAAATATAATGGCAAAACTCTTTATTTTACAAATAAACCTATTTTGAGAAAATATAATAAACAATGTACAGATTTACTAACAAAAAAGAGGTTAAAGAGGAAGCATCAAATGTTATCAGATACTGAAGAAAACTTACGAATGCAACGTATTACAACAAACAAGTGATGAAACAAGAACAAGATATAGCGGTTGCTAAATTAAAACATGAAGAAAATATAAGTAAACTAAAAGAAGATTACTTAATTAAGGTGGTTTTATCGAGAAAATC
>NW_012046370.1:0-718 GCF_000956235.1 Wasmannia auropunctata
TAAGGTAAAAACCTGGATCTTTTTTTGATATTTGAAGTTATATTTTCTTAATTGCTAAATCGTTAAATGAGATCTAACCTATTCTATGTCATACAGTACCTTTTTCCTCTGTTTTGATATAATTCCTATGCTCGTATATTAATTTTATTTCTCTCAGTAAAGTTTTAAAGGAAAAAGTAGGTCCTGGGACAAATAATGATAATTTTTAGTTGGGTAAATAATGACAAGTCAAAAAGCTTTTTTAATATTTGAATATGATTTTTCTAATTTATTTGGGATAATATGAGATTAGTTACAAGGCAAGATCCGGAATAAATGTAATTTTTAATAAGAAATACTAGTAAATAATGTTACTACTATTATTTAACAATAAATAAAAAATTTACATATGGCAGAGTATAGAAATTAATATAAATTACCTTATCTAATATAAATTACCTTATCTATTAAAATGTTAAAAGAAAGATCGATTAGGAGTTAAGAATTATGTATTTTGTAATTGTCCCATAGGATGTCACTATTTATCCATAGGGTACGTGGGGCAAATAGTGACAAATGTAGGTTTCAGTTTTTATGAAAATCTAGCCCGTAACATGACTTATGGAAACTCTAATTAAGTTTTTTGTATATTTAAAAGTGGAAAGTACTCTTTTAGTGAAAAATCATATCTTGAAATTAACTTGTAGGGGAGAGAGGAAAAAATCCGTCACTATTTGCC
>NW_012046371.1:0-607 GCF_000956235.1 Wasmannia auropunctata
AAATTTTTTTAATTATATCTAAAAAAATTATTAGGCTCACCGATGTGAAGCATGGAAGTTTATAACTGTAACGATAACTAATTTGCGCTGAAGATGGCTTGATAGAAGCCGAAACGTTCGCGAAGGATTTAATGTAAAGAATATTGGAATAAACCAAGAATATATACGCACCAAGAATTGCGTGGGACTCTTAACCTTTGTCATCTGTTTAATATTTGTTAATTAAAGAGTCATTATCTTTTAATTATTAAAAAAATTATCTTAGAGAAAGTTTATATCTAATGATTTATAACAAATTCTTACAACAAAATATTGCATTTAGTGACAAATGTATTATTGATTTATTCTTTATGTTGATAAAGTCAGTACATATTATAAATTGTACATCTTTTTCTTCTCGTTTCGTAAAATAGATGTACAATTTATAATGTAAAATTACATCCAAATTTTATCTTTCATTTACATTTATTCCTCTTACTTATATTTGAATCTTATAATTTTAACATGTAGTTTTAAAAAATTATTTTGCCAAAATTTTTTTATTAATATTAACATAATCGTAAACATTTTTTGTTACCAAACTATAACAGATCGGAAGAGCACACGT
>NW_012046372.1:0-732 GCF_000956235.1 Wasmannia auropunctata
TTCACAAAAGCGAGTAAAGCTTCAATACAAGCAGGTTTGCTGTATTCATCCGGCAACCCATGCTCTTTTAATCTATCCTTCAATTCGTACAGAGTGAGTTTTCCTAGGCTTTCTGCGTCCATCTTGTGGCCGTTACGATGATGCAACACCGAGCACGTGCACGAACAAGTTTGCTAAAATGGCAGCAGAAACTCAAGATCTCTGTCCGCACTGAGATCGATCGAAATCGATACTGTCTGAAATTTTTCGCCGGTAAGCCCGGACGCGAAAAAAAGAAAAGAGTTTTTGAGACTTTCGCCGGAGAGCCCGGACGCGAAAGAGATAGCTTTTCGCCGGTGATCCCGGACGCGAAAAACGATAAACGACACTGAACTTTCGCCGGTGATCCCGGACGCGAAAAATAATGAACGACACTACGCATTTAGCGTGTAACTCGCCCGAAAAAGAAGACAAATCCGTGTGAATCCCACTTCTGAGGCTGTAAGAGACTAGCCAGGATGGATAGGAAGGTGAAAGGGCACACTGATCAATTATATCTTCAAAAGACTTGTTTAACAAACTAATAAATAACGATAACAAACTGCATAAATCTGAACGATTTTTTTTTTTAGAAAAACGACTATAACACGTAGACGACAAATAAAAAAATTTTTAACAGTTCCGGCAGTTCTGTCGACAGTTCTGAATAGCACCCCAAGTTTGTTCGAAAGGTATGTATGTATTAAAAAAATA
>NW_012046373.1:0-428 GCF_000956235.1 Wasmannia auropunctata
TTTTGAGGGTGTATAAAATTATCCACAAACATCTGCTGATTTGACGGTGTAATTTTAGAAGCCGTAAGTAGCTCGACTTTCTTTGTTAGATCTTGTATTTGTCGTTCGAGATCCTCATAATCCGGTCGTTGACGAAAAACGAGTGAGTTTTTATCCGTCTTCTCAGATGAAATGGGACGAGAAGAGTTTTTATCGTCAGATGTTCCCTGTTGATTCGCTTCTGACATATTCGATAATACCTCCGCTGCGTCACATCGTTTCACAAAAGCGAGTAAAGCTTCAATACAAGCAGGTTTGCTGTATTCATCCGGCAACCCATGCTCTTTTAATCTATCCTTCAATTCGTACAGAGTGAGTTTTCCTAGGCTTTCTGCGTCCATCTTGTGGCCGTTACGATGATGCAACACCGAGCACGTGCACGAACAAGT
>NW_012046374.1:0-783 GCF_000956235.1 Wasmannia auropunctata
TGACAATGTCTTTTTGTCCTAAGTGTAAAGGCTGGATCAGTTTTTGTTTTTTCATAGCGTAATCGGCGAAGCTTTCTTTTGGGTAGTTCCATTTACAGGCTTCTGCTCGTTGCATAACTGTTGTAAATGACACTTGTCGTTTAAAGCGATCGAAAATAGCGCTTTTAAAAGCGTCCCAGGATATATTAGCTGGACCGTCATCGAGATCAAACCAATCCCGTGCAATCTTGTGTAGGTTGCGTGTAGCAGCCAATAATTTAATGCTGTCGTCTACTTGATGAACCGTTGCAATTCGTTCAATTTTACGAATCCAAATTTCGACGTCCTCATCTTCCGTCCCGGAAAAAGAAGGTATTTGAGACGATAATAAAGTGACCGCTTGAGCTGGTGGTACCATTGCCATCATCGATGAATGTGATCCATACGGAAGATGTGCACCTAGTAATGTGCCTCGAATCCCCTGCTGATACGCAGATGGATATGTTGGATTATAATTTCCCCCTTCCATATTTCTTGTAGAGGGATGATGGGGTTCTGAAAAATTTCCGTCCAATAAATTCACGTTTTGAGGGTGTATAAAATTATCCACAAACATCTGCTGATTTGGCGGTGTAATTTTAGAAGCCGTAAGTAGCTCGACTTTCTTTGTTAGATCTTGTATTTGTCGTTCGAGATCCTCATAATCCGGTCGTTGACGAAAAACGAGTGAGTTTTTATCCGTCTTCTCAGATGAAATGGGACGAGAAGAGTTTTTATCGTCAGATGTTCCCTGTTGATTCGCTT
>NW_012046375.1:0-657 GCF_000956235.1 Wasmannia auropunctata
TTAGCGCGTATAAACTACACTTAACTTTATTTAGGGAGACAATTTCGACGGTAGAGTCACTTATCTGTACTGTACGTGATTTTCCGTCAGCGACGCATGCAACGGTTTCCGCCGCATCCTCCTGCTCGTCATCCATGGTAGATGTTTCCTCTTTCGTGGCGGCAACAGGAGAAGGGCTGGAACTTGATGTTGATGCCTCTCTTCTTTTAAGTTTCCAACAGTCGTCTTTTGTGTGTCCTTTTGCTTTGCAGTAACTGCAGGATTGTGTGACCGCTGTCGTTGGAGATGGCTTTATTTCCAGTGGATTGGGTGTTGTAATTATCCGCTCTTCCGGTTTCTCCTTCCGATTTGGTGTTGGAGACGATTTTTTAATTGGAACTGTACCGTATGTCTTCAAGAGTGAGTCCATACGTTTCAAAAAATCGTTGACTGTAGGTGCATCTAATGACGCAGCAGCTCCTCGAACCGCAAAGTTCATAATCCCTCCAATAAGAAGGTTGACAATGTCTTTTTGTCCTAAGTATAAAGGCTGGATCAGTTTTTGTTTTTTCATAGCGTAATCGGCGAAGCTTTCCTTTGGGTAGTTCCATTTACAGGCTTCTGCTCGTTGCATAACTGTTGTAAATGACACTTGTCGTTTAAAGCGATCGAAAATAG
>NW_012046376.1:0-746 GCF_000956235.1 Wasmannia auropunctata
CAAAGTCGGAATTTATATCTTCTAAGGAGAGAAGATAATCATCTTGTATAATGTCCATACATTCTTCTACGGACACAACTTCATTAAGTAGTGATAGTTTATTATTCGAATTAGTTTTATTTGGTTTGAAAACTAATGTTAAATTATTTACAGCAAGATAATCACGACCAAGCACTGCATGCGTAGGCCAATCGGAGTCTTCTATTATATAAAACGAGACCCTTGAAGGAACCTCAGGCAGTATTGATAATTTAATGTCTATTTCTTTATATCCTATTATATTGATTTTCTTATTATTAAGAGCGCGAAAACTTTTTAGATTATTAGTGTCGAGCTTAATAGACTGACCGAAAAAAATACGAAAAATAGATTCTTTCATGAATGAAACAGGACTTCCGGTGTCCATTAGCGCGTATAAACTACACTTAACTTTATTTAGGGAGACAATTTCGACGGTAGAGTCACTTATCTGTACTGTACGTGATTTTCCGTCAGCGACGCATGCAACGGTTTCCGCCGCATCCTCCTGCTCGTCATCCATGGTAGATGTTTCCTCTTTCGTGGCGGCAACAGGAGAAGGGCTGGAACTTGATGTTGATGCCTCTCTTCTTTTAAGTTTCCAACAGTCGTCTTTTGTGTGTCCTTTTGCTTTGCAGTAACTGCAGGATAGTGTGACCGCTGTCGTTGGAGATGGTTTTATTTCCAGTGGATTGAGTGTTGCAATTATCCGCTCTTCCGGTTTCTCC
>NW_012046377.1:0-646 GCF_000956235.1 Wasmannia auropunctata
ACCCATCCAAGCTGTGTACCTAGTCGAACCTGNTTACTTTTGTGATCGACGGGAACTGTTGCTTCGTGATGATCTGTTGAACTATTTATTTAGTAACCAGATGATCTATGCTAGTGATCAGCTGAATAGAAGTTGTCAAGAAGATATAATACATATAGAATTAAAATATATTTCATTTGTAAATATAAAATTTACATGCATTAAAGTACAAAATATAATATTTTGGCTAATTTTTTTGTTCTCTTTGATATGCGCGCATTGGACAAGTGTACGTATCACTTTTCGAAGCTTATTAATTGAGTTATTTCTGAGATTATACACCTCGCGAAAGAAAACGGAATGACTATACGAAATATTATTATGTTGATCTCATTGTCAGTTGTATAGATGATTGTAGTACAATCATGAAAACGGGAAACAAAGAATATCATGTGCTGTTATGTAAAATTAATTGATATTTAATAAAACTTAATGATAATAAGATGTGCGTAAGCGTACACACAATATTTAAACACAAAATCGTGGTAGATTCTTTTCACATTTCTTTTAAATATTGCTGCAACATTATTAAAATAATGTTGCAAATCTATATTTTAACAATGTTTCTGAAGCATTGCATTGCAATATGCAATGTTGCAACTTTGAC
>NW_012046378.1:0-621 GCF_000956235.1 Wasmannia auropunctata
TTTTGAATTTTGCATTAATTCTAATCAAGCTTCAGCTGACAATACTTGTGAGATTGCAATTAATCCGTCTGAATTTAATCTCAATAACCCAGAGTTATTGATGCCAAGAGAAAAATGGTTTATCAATCAAAGTAAAGTAACTATTCCGGAGGAAGTACAGGGTCTCTTGCAGTTGGGAGAGGGATTTTGTCTCCCTGCAACTGATGGTGAACGTGCTTCGATTAAATTCATCAAACAAACGGAAAACAGTATCATGAGACTTCCTATGCCGGATCTCATGAAAAAAGGTATGAGAAACAGAATCATGCCGTTACTTAACCAAACTAGGCGCTTCAAAATCAGCCATAGACAGAAAAGTATTGTCAGCCTTATCTAATACAAAGCTATTTATAAAAAACAATCCGAACATCTTATTCACGCGTGCGGATAAGGGGAATACGGTGGTTGCACTTGATAAAACTGATTATGTTAAGAAAATGGAGTTAGCTTTAAGTGGCACTAATACATACACATTACTTAAACGAAATCCGGCCAATAAGATTCTTAATGAATTAAAAGACTTGTTAAAAAGATAGAAACAAAAAGAATACATTCAGAATTCAAGTTATGCACATTTAAATA
>NW_012046379.1:0-358 GCF_000956235.1 Wasmannia auropunctata
AATCAAGTCAATTGATTATTATTATTCGAGGAAAGAGGGAATATCTCGTTATCCTGCTTTTGAATTTTGCATTAATTCTAATCAAGCTTCAGCTGACAATACTTGTGAGATTGCAATTAATCCGTCTGAATTTAATCTCAATAACCCAGAGTTATTGATGCCAAGAGCAAAATGGTTTATCAATCAAAGTAAAGTAACTATTCCGGAGGAAGTACAGGGTCTCTTGCAGTTGGGAGAGGGATTTTGTCTCCCTACAACTGATGGTGAACGTGCTTCGATTGAATTCATCAAACAAACGGAAAACAGTATCATGAGACTTCCTATGCCGGATCTCATGAAAAAAGGTATGAGAAACAGA
>NW_012046380.1:0-847 GCF_000956235.1 Wasmannia auropunctata
ACGAGGAACGGGGATTTCCTCCAGAAATTCGACGCTTCCCGTGGAACTTGCAGGAGAAGAAGGGCGTAAGTCCCTCTCCCAATCTATGGTCTCATTGGAGATTGCAGGTGAAGGAGCGCGAGGCTCCTCTGGGGAAAGAGGTACCGGAGAGTAGGAGACTGAAGGAAAAGAACATGTTGGTGAGGGAGTTGGCGAAGGTGTCTCTGGGAAAATTCGGTATGTGAGAGCGGAAGATAGGACGGAAAGCGGAAAGAGGACGAGGGGAAATTTCCTCGGGAGAGGAGGGAGGAGAGTTAGCCGGAGGAGTGGCTGGTGACACTGGGTCAGCAGGCTCCTGGTTGTCCGGTCTCACTGTCGGGTCCTCCAAGGAGTTTAACCACTCCTGGTAGGCCTGGTCAAAAAGCCTCCGTGCTTCTTGCCTTCGGCGACGCCGGGTTGATCGCGAGGGGCGGGGCCGCGGTGGCACATTTGAATTTTGCTTGCGACGCACTGAGAATGAGATCGGTCTGAGACAAGTCAACTAATTTAATATGAGACTCCTTAATAAAATCAAGTCAATTGATTATTATTATTCGAGGAAAGAGGGAATATCTCGTTATCCTGCTTTTGAATTTTGCATTAATTCTAATCAAGCTTCAGCTGACAATACTTGTGAGATTGCAATTAATCCGTCTGAATTTAATCTCAATAACCCAGAGTTATTGATGCCAAGAGAAAAATGGTTTATCAATCAAAGTAAAGTAACTATTCCGGAGGAAGTACAGGGTCTCTTGCAGTTGGGAGAGGGATTTTGTCTCCCTGCAACTGATGGTGAACGTGCTTCGATTAAATTCATCAAACAAACGGA
>NW_012046381.1:0-379 GCF_000956235.1 Wasmannia auropunctata
GACACTCACTTCCTCGACAGCAAAGGCTTAGACGACTCCTAGACATTTACTTCCTCGACGGCAAAAAACCTGGACGACACATAAACACTTAGTTCCTCGATAGCAAAGACCTTGACAACACCAAACACTTAGTTCCTTGACGGCGAACATTTTGACACTCACTTCATCGACGGCGACCACGTAGACATTCACTTCCTCGACGGCGAAGACCTAGATGACACCTAGACACTCAATTCCTCGATGGCAAACACGTAGACACTCACTTCCTCGACGATGACCACAAGAAAGTTGTGAGAGAGACGAGAAAGCAGAGAAACAGACGAGAAAGTCGTGAGAGAAACAAGAAAGCCAAAAGAGAGACGAGGGACAAGATTGAAAA
>NW_012046382.1:0-380 GCF_000956235.1 Wasmannia auropunctata
AAGGCCAATCCACAAGCCGCGCGAATCCAGTTCAATTAATCGAGGAAACAGAACATATACAATTAGAACTACCTCGCGAAATGTCATCTCTATCCCTTTCAGCCAACTCCGAAACCCATTAGATAAGTTTTTACTAGACACGGGAGCCGATATAAATATAATAAAAGCTAACGCTCTACACCCCGATACATTAGTATATCAAGACCGAAAAGTTGAAATCCAAGGCATAACAGAAAAAAAAAGAAACTTTCGGAACCGCATATTTAAATTCTGGAAACGGTACTCACGAATTTCACGTAGTATCGAGTAAATTTCCGTTAAAAGAACAGGGGATTATAGGCTCAACCTTTTTACGCTACGAAAACGCGAAAATAGATTTT
>NW_012046383.1:0-487 GCF_000956235.1 Wasmannia auropunctata
GAATTATACGATTGACGTTAAACTTGATATTGCCGCTTTTCGTGCAAGTCAACTATGATTACGTAATTTTGACGCCAAAAATGAGCGTCGAGCGTCAGCATGAAAAGGCACCTTTATTGTCGATACTTTTTAATTTTTGGCGACGCAAATAGTTATTTTCATGTAATACTAATTTTCCTTTTCAACAATATTTATTATTTTTTGACATTTTAGAAGATTCACGAGATTCAAAGCACATTATACTCAAAGCATTTTACACTTAAAGCTTGATAAATGGTAATGCCAACGTAGAAAATAATGCGATATTGTCATATATATTTTATAATAATATATTTTAGACATATATTTTGTTCTAAAATTATTAATTTAATATATATAACTTATTTTTTTTATATTAAATATATACGTAAATTAATCATTGCTTTTGTAATAACCGATAATCATCTTATAAATTATTCATTATTTCATTTCTTACAGTTGATTTCAA
>NW_012046384.1:0-427 GCF_000956235.1 Wasmannia auropunctata
TCAACCTTCGTGAAGTTAGCCCGCAAGATGAAAATTTCTGAACAATCAATAGCTCAAAATAATGCTCCCGATTTGCTCCGTCCATATTGATAAATATAAAAAATTGCTCCTTTTTAGTTTTTTAAAAAAATCCAAAAAACGTCCGTAATTTTTGATCTAATTAATATTTTTGAACAAATGAGGTCTCAAAATTTTGCTCCAAATTTGCTCCGTTCGGAGCAATAAATGCAGCTATCAATTGGTTTTTAATAGTTTCTTTTGTAAACGAGAAGAAACGTTTGTAAGGACTAGAGTCCTAGATTATCAGAGAAGCGCGACCGGCTTATGGCAGTATCGCAAAAGTACTAGAAAATATTAAAAATGGCGTCGAATGGCCAATCATAAGATTGATTTATTCGATAGCCATTTATAATACCGATAAATCAAT
>NW_012046385.1:0-935 GCF_000956235.1 Wasmannia auropunctata
CTACAATAAGGATTTTAAGCCCTAAGCAGTAAGAAATAGACCAATCATAGTCGAATATGAGGAGAATAATTGATTGTAATTGGTCAATATTTTACGTTGTAAGGCTTAAAAACCTTGTTGTGGACCGATACTTAGGGTTGACACGGTGAAGTGTGAACGGTCTTTAACAGTATCTCGTCGGTGATAGAACATAAGGCATATATGGATTACAGACTGTATAGTATACGGTATGGTCAGAGAGAATCCTGAGAGCGGCCATGCCCGCGATTTAGCTGCGATGGACGATTGGCTGGTTTCAGCGCCTCTGGAAAGTGGACATTGAACTACGTAGCCAATGTCCACGATTTTGTCGGTTATGTCCACGATCTTTTGGTGGTGATCCGTGCTATGTGCAGGAATGCGAATGGGTTATAGTTAGACAAGGACGGATATCAATCTCGCGGTCATCCTTGTCTCACCACCAGCTACAAACACAGAGCTCGAGCGGCGAGAGTTGTTTATCTCACGGACACACACCCCTCTCTCCCGTCCCGTTTTTTTGTCTCGTTGCGTTATCGAAATTTAGAAAGAGGATTTCGGGCGATTTCTGGCAGCGAGACGTAAAAATGTTAAAAGGCATTTTTGTTCATATAAATATTATATGTTGTGACACGCGTGCATGTGATTTATGCATCACAAATACGCGCGTGCTGAATATATATTGTACAAGAAATAAATGAAAATTACTGTAACAGAAATAATTGACTCTTTTAATTTTTTTTCATTCGGAAGCGATTTTATATAAAGATTAGTTATTTTTATTTTTTTTATCTTAATAAATCAACCTTCGTGAAGTTAGCCCGCAAGATGAAAATTTCTGAACAATCAATAGCTCAAAATAATGCTCCCGATTTGCTCCGTCCATATTGATAAATATAAAAAATTGCTCCCTTTTA
>NW_012046386.1:0-496 GCF_000956235.1 Wasmannia auropunctata
TGACCACATTCTGAGACGATTTTTCCTTTGGCAAAAATTTGTGCGGAGCTTAGTTTTCAAGTTATAAAGAGAAATAGTTAACGAATTACGGGCCGCGTACGGAAGGTAGACAGGGGCGGCGCAACTTACTGTCCGACGGCAGGCGGCACGCGAGACCCTCGCGACGATCAGCTGACTACACGCGCGCATAAACATGCGTTTACATTTTCTCTCTCTCTCTTTTTCACACACGCACGCACGCACGCACGCACAAAACCTTACCTTTTAAAGATTTGTCGACTTCTGTAGCTTCTCGAAAAAGATAGATGAATTCTCATTTCGATGTGATTTCCACGTAATGAGTGTTTATTTTATTAAATTTTCGATAGTTTTAATGTAAACGTCACAAGTTATCCAGTGACTGACACAGATTAAATAATTAATTAGTTAATTCTTTTTTTACAAACCGTGTCACTTCAACATTTTACACTCGATACACATACAAACTATTCATTTA
>NW_012046387.1:0-335 GCF_000956235.1 Wasmannia auropunctata
ATTACATATATATAATTATTCACAAAATGTCACATATTTTTATGTCACAAAAGAAAGGAAAAGAAAAACAAATTGAGATTTAAGCATTCTTAACGGTTTGTAGATTCGCTTTTAAAACTATTAAGTGAAAATATGAAAGAAATAATTTGTATATTAATATCTCTTTAATATTTAATATCAGTTTTTTTTTAATTTCAAATTATATTGTATATAATTTACATATATTATTATATAAATAAATCAAATTTTATATTTAAATAAATTGGTATATTTTTATATTATTAATTAGTATTTAATAATATTTAACTTTTATAATGTGTATATATATATTGTGA
>NW_012046388.1:0-1279 GCF_000956235.1 Wasmannia auropunctata
TTTAGTGGTGCATTGCCTTTTATCTGGTATGTCTCCATTGTATGTAGTAAATTTTTTTGCGTCTCAAAAGATGTAAAAATTTACTACATATAAATAGTAATATTATAATACTTATAATGAAAGATGCAATAATGTTATAAAAGTAATTTTTATCTTAATTATCTAAAATATAAAGATTCAATACAGAAATATTTTGTTTGTAGTGTTGCTTTCGGATTTTTTTTTCTTATGACAACAATCGGAACACTATATGATATATTTGTGCTCCAAAAACATATATATATAAAGAATAATGAGATAAATAAAACTAATAATGACGGTAAGTGTTATGTCCAGGAGATATAAAAATGTAGGAGGTATAATATATTTTGACATTCATCTGACTATTTTTTTTACATTACGTGTAAGTACTGCTAAATTGCAAATTACTATTAAACTCCGAATTATAATTCAGGCATTGAAAACATATTCAACGAAGTGAAAAGAGAAACAGAAGTAAATTCGTTAACTGTTCGGGAAAGTAAAATTGGTAAAATACTCATATGTTTTTCCGCTTACACAAATACGAGAAAAATATTTAGCACGGAATTAGATGCCAGTACAATAACCGTTATTCATGGTTTAAAACCCCTAAGCATGTGTTGCATAATTATATTGCACGGTATATATTATGTAATGGATTCTATTGGTAAATAATTTAAAATAAATTTATCTATGGAATAAATATGTTTTAGTCTAGTGATTTTTATCTTCTTTCCATAATGAAAATTATTTTATATACACAGACAATAAAATATGGATGGCGAGACTCTTTGAGAGTTATGCCTGTTTGCATGACATTGGATTGATAGTAGTCGACATCTTTTTTTTTTCAAGCGGATGTTTGGTGACCTATTTGTATTTGCAAGATAAAACAAACGAAAGGTCAATTAAGCCGATTAATTGCAGAGACAAACTGATTGAATTCTTTTTCTACATAATAAAAAGATTTATTCGGTAAGTTTTGTCCTTATCTCGATTCGTGTAAACAAAGAAAACAATGCAATAAACATAATAATATTATTGCAATAGAGATTAAAATGAGAGAAAATGCTATAAAAAATTTAATTTTATTATAATATACATATATTAGCTAAACAGAAACTTATTTGTATACGTGTATTAATTAAAATTTTATTTTTAAGATTGACACCGGCTTACATGATGGCATTAGGAATATCACAATTGAGCTCAGCTTGGCTTGATAAAACTTCGCAATTTTACATGAATGAAAGGTCGC
>NW_012046389.1:0-945 GCF_000956235.1 Wasmannia auropunctata
GCTCATATTCAAACAGTGCCCGCTTATACTATTGCTTCGATGGCCAATCTTCTCAAGTCAACGATATGCGGAAAGGAATTGCAGATTTTCCGAGACGCAGTCGATCAACGCATACTGTGGAGTTTGAAAGGTAAAATTCTTTCAATAAAAATATTGAATAATTAATTAACAATAAGTAATATTTATTCATTTTGTGTAAATAGTAACATTCTACTTTATTATTTTTAGTGTTAGATTCCAATGGCAGATATAAACCAGGATTTGTTTATGGAAATAATTATTGGTTGGGTAGTCGTAGCCAGTGTACCGATACGACAAATAGAATTCCTCTACAGATCTCAAAACAAATATTAAATACCACGCTATATCATAATCTGCAAAACGAATTTCCGCCTTTTGAAATAAATTACTTTGCAGTTCATTTTAGACACAACAGTACTATTCAATATCACATGAATATATTTAACGAAGTAAGATTTTATTAGATTTTCATGTAATAAAAAAAATGCTTAAAGACAAATACATCCCAATGTGATATTACACGTATGATTGAATAAATACAATGTGTTTCATCAAGTCCAATTCAAATTATTTAATGTAATATAATAATTGTTAAGCGTATTTTCTTTAGCTTGTGAGATAAAAAGGATTAGGCACTTATAATTAGTATTATGTATATACAGAATGTTTTATCTTAGGATGTGATTACGCTCGGACTCTGTCTGCCAGCATCGTGCACTATAAATAATTTAAGTCTCATTTTGGAAACAATATTTCGTGATAGAGTTATCATAATCGATAACTTCAACTTTACGAAATTCCAGCTGATCCAGGTTAAAGATCTAAAATATAATAACGAATGGTTATTTAGTGGTGCATTGCCTTTTATCTGGTATGTCTCCATTGTATGTAGTAAATTTTTTTGCGTCTCAAAAGATGTAAAAA
>NW_012046390.1:0-458 GCF_000956235.1 Wasmannia auropunctata
AGTGTTAAAGATAAATATTATTAAAGTTGTCCAATAATATAAATCTGCATATATTAATTTTTTGCTGCTTTCAAAAAAAGAATATATACTTACGCGATAAAAAATTTGTATTTGAATAAAATAATTTCACCTTTGTGCATTTTAAAATTGATTTTATATTTATAATTAATGCAGATGTTTATTAGATTTACAATAGCAACGGATTAAGAGTGACTACAGATTCAACTTTCATTATGCGGCTACTTGCGTTCACATTGTGCATCTGCATAAACTTAGTCACGTTACTTTGTGTCTCTGCACATATTCAAGAATTTAGTGAAGCTCATATTCAGACAGTGCCCGCTTATACTATTGCTTCGATGGCCAATCTTCTCAACTCAACGATATGCGGAAAGGAATTGCAGATTTTCCGAGACGCTGTCGATCAACGCATACTGTGGAGTTTGAAAGGTAAAATT
>NW_012046391.1:0-15600 GCF_000956235.1 Wasmannia auropunctata
CGTGTGCTCTTCCGATCTTATTTTATTTGGTTCATTTACATCTCTCGCGCGACCAATTATTCTTATCTAATAAATAAGTATTTTTGATATATATAATGTATTCATATAGATTAATAAAATATTCGAAAGCATTTTAACTATTCGTGTATACACATATTATTATTAATATTGTCTAGTTCAAAATGTCACATAAGATCATGATTCTTTGTAATGAGATGTAAATCGAAAACAGGTCTTTAATTTGTTTAAATCATTGCGTAAAATAATATAATTTATAAATGTTCACATTTATTATGTTTAAATTAACATGTAATATTAATCCGGAAAAATTTGATTCAGATTTGATTCGTATTTGAATTAAAGAGATTCGATTCAATTCGATTCGATTTCGAACATGTTATAAAAAATTTGATTTGATTTGATTCGAAGTTTCGCCGCTCCTGTCTACCTTCCGTACGCGTAATTCGCTATTTCTCGTTATAATTTGAAAACTAAGCTTCGGACAAAATTTTTGGAAAGAAAAAATCGTCTTAGAATTGAGTCAAGAATACGTTTTTATAAGGACAATGAGTTGTTTTGAATCACCCTGTATATTTATTCTTTGTACACAAAATATCATTTTTTTATTGCTCTTTTTATAATATTTAAAATAAAATATATAATTGATATTTTGAAATTATAGAAATGTAAATAAATAAATTTAATCAGGATATTATCTCACAAATGATGCTAATAAGAATTACCTATAATTATTTTCAGGGAAGTATAGCTTATGCACGTGCTCTCTGCAAGATAAATCTTCTCTCGCAGGAAGAGATGCAACTCATAAATGTAAATTTTAAACAGGTACTACGTTTTCAAATTTATATTATAAAAAATTTGACTTTAATGTTACAGATTATAAGATCGTTATGTTATCATATCATGTAATAAATATATTATATAAATATAGTTATACTGTGTATTAATATTAAAATTAATATTAAAATAATAACAATATTAAAATCAAAATAAAAAATTTGAACTTTTAATTAGATAGAAGATGAATGGGACAATGGCAAATTTGTTATAAATCATAAAGATGAGGATATACATAGTGCCAACGAACGAAGACTTTCGGTATGTTGACAATAACATAATCTATTGATTTTAAATATATATTGGTACAAAAATTACACTATAGTTTACCAAAAAATGATTTGTTTTAATTACTTTGAACCGGAGTATGTGTTTTTTTATAGATTTTAGTATAAAAGCGATGCCGCAAGTCAAATTTCTCTAGCACATTAAGTTCCTAAAATAATTGATTTAATGTGCAAAAAATGGCTTTTTCGGTGATGTTTAATATTTTTTTGTAATAAAAGTTAACATTATCTTAAAACTTTGATCAAAAGTCATGAATGTATTGTTCATTCCCCATAAAATTCATTCTTTCTATTTCAATGTACTTTTTATATATTTTTTTGCAAAGCAACTGTATATGTTCTTTACATCAATCGATTCCTTAACAACACAGAAATATTCTGAGAATGATCTTACAAGTACAATCACAAAAGAATATTGCGATAATCTTATTGTAAGTAAAAGGAACTTACATGTGTAAAAGAGTTGTTAAAACGCTTAGACTCACGCATGCAAGACAATGTGTTCTGCACAAAGTGTGAGAAGTTTGTAAAAGTTGATATAATTAGAGGAGAAATATAACTTACAAAATGATAGATAAATAATATATAAATAAATAAAAATGGTAACATCAAGACTTAACAAAAAGATCATCATACAAAGAATCTAATAGTTTGGTGTCATTTTGTAAATTTAAATTATGATTTTGTTTATTGATATGAATCATTTCGGAGACGAGTCTTTATTAAAATTCTTTTTTGCTCCAATCGAAATCATGTGCGGTATTGGTTCTGTATTCAGTAATTACAGATTGTTGAGTAGTGTTTCCATTAATGTGGTTTTTATGTTTTTTTATTCTAGTTTGTAACACTCCGCCAATTTGACTACGTACTGAAGCATAGTCTTTACAATTTATTTTATAAACTATTGATTTGTACGTAATAAAATGGATAATTTATTTTTTTTAACCCAATAAATTTACTTAGTTTATTTAAGCCAATATATGCAATACGTGTTGCGGGATTATTCTCAAAAAATATTTTTAATCTGTTCGAAATTGAAGGTATAAACGGAATTATTAAAAAAGTAGAAAATTTCTTTTTGGCCTTTTTATTGTTTATAATATGGAGTTAGCAAGAGTTAGAGAATAAACTAACAATAAATTTATTGGAGTCCAAAAAGATAAATTATTTACTTTATTACATATACATTTACAAATGTAGTTTATGAAGAAATTGTAAAAACTGTGATGCGTCATACGTCGATCAAATTGGCAGATTGCTACAAACTACAAAATAAAGAAGCATAAAATTACATTAATAGAAACACTACACTCAACAATCTGTAATTATTAAACATATCAATACCGCACATGATTTGGTTTTATTAAAATAGTAGATCTATGTCGTAGATATTTTTGGTTAGCCAAGGATAAATTTGTTAACGCCGGTTAAAGGGCAAGATTTCTTTTTGTTTTTCACATCTATATTGCTTTTACGTAAGCCTAGCCTTCTTTTTCTTCTTCTTCCGGTTCTCACCATGTGTGCACGCGCTTGAACTAAATTTCTTTCCACATATTTAATGTACAAGTGTCGACATAAATAAATTGTTCTTTCAATAGTAACGCACCATCGTAATTTTGCCCTAAAACCTGAGATTTCTGACACGTTTGGAGCAACGTATTAATTTTAGACGAAGAAAAGAATTTGAATAAAAAACTCATCTGCGAAATGATTCATGTCAATAAACAAAAACATGATTTAAATTTACAAAATGACACCGAATTTTAGATCCTTTATATGTATGATGATCTTTTGCTAAGTCTTGAGGTTTTTTTATTTATTTACATTTTTTATTTTTATTTATTTATATTAGTTATCACTTTGTAAGTTATATTTTTCCTCTAATTATATCAACTTCTCACACTTTGTGCAGAACATATTTTGTGCGTCAGCCTGAGAGTTTTAACATCTCTTGTACACATGTAAGTTCCTTTTACTTATTGTTTTAAATTTATAGTTATTGTAAATCTTTACAATTTTCTAGTTTAGTTATTTGACTTCACTGCCTCAGCATTTTGTCAAATGCTGATTAACTGATTAACTCTCTCATGTTCTTGGACTTACTGCAATGGCTTTTTACATATCCTGACTACGCTTTATTTAACTTTTAACTTAAAATTTCAAGACAAACGCTGGATCATTTTTTGAGTCTGTGATTCTTTTATATACATATATGTTCTCTTTAATTATTCTCTTATTTATACTAAAGATGACCCAACAATAGGATCGAAACATTTGCGTCTTTTTGCATTATTGTAACTTGTCTTTTAATAATATATAATTTCTTTATACACACGTACATCCAGTGTCGGCTATTATTGACAATACCGATTTCTTATACATATACATATAAAGTTCTATAACAATTGAAAATGAAACTAGAAATCTAGCCAAACGCTTCACTTTGTATCTTAATAAAAAATAATTAATATTATTATAATGTTTTCTAAATTTGCAGGAATTAATCGGTGATGTAGCGAAGAAACTACATATTGGTAGAAGTCGCAATGATCAAACTGTAACCGATACCAAATTATGGCTTAGAAAATCCATCGACAAACTTTTGTTAAAAATTAAGAAGTTCATTGAGGTAAATAATATAATAACATTTGCATTATAATTACAGATATTTTTATTATAAATTTATGATTACAAATACAGAAAAATTGGAAACGCCAATATCGATTACTACTGTTTTTTAATTTAGGACCATTTGTACAAAAAGTGATAAACTCAACAACAAAAGTATGATATAGTTTTAAATATACCGCGTTTATTGAATTTCTCTGATTGTGTCAAAAATATTATTATCACCAGAGATTTTAGTATAATAGTATAATCAATCATAATAGAAACTGTAGATATATCGATAAATTAATAGTTTTACAAATATGTTTACAAAAGTGGATAAATTATTAATGTTGCGCATAACGCATTGCATACAATCATGTTGCACACATGAAATAAAAAAATCATGTTAACACTTTGTACAAATCATTATTGATTACATTAATAAAATAATTTCTTTAGATACTTATGTATATAAAGTTTTTGTTCACAGCGCTGTTTGTAAAAATTAACATGGTTTTCTTATTTTACGTCTACATGACCCTAAAACCAATGCACTGTGCGTAATATTGTCGTGTGTGCATAATATGATTATTCATGTGTGCAATGTGCTGTGTGCAATACGATTGTGTGTGCAATGCGCTATATTATATCTGTACAATACTGTTGTATGCAAACAAAACTGTCATAGGCAATTATATTGTAAGCAAACGGGACCTTCCCGACAATCGCAACAAGATGCTATTGTTTAATTTACGAATATTTTAAAATAATTTACAATTTGAAAAAAATAAGTTATGTTATTATGCTAATTTTGAAAAAATAGGTTCTTATAATTCAAGCAGAACAAGATATAGACATACTTATGCCTGGATATACACATATGCAACGAGCACAGCCTATTAGATGGAGCCAGTGGTTACTTAGGTAAAAAACAATTTATTTATAAATTTTTATAAAAAAAGAATATATTATAAAATAAAAACAGCTTTTATCAAAATGTTTGTTTTTTCATATGAAGATATATTATTCGATATTCCATATTTATTTTTTATTCTTTTCTTTATGAACTAAAAAACTTATTTATTTTATTTGTACGCAGTTTATGAAATATTAAATAAATTTCGAATGGATGTATAACATTGAAGAAAATTATGATATTATGTATTATATTGCGAAGAGAAAGCTGAAGGGATAGAGCGATTTTTTTTTGTTATATTTACGCGCACGTACGCGACACTTTCGTAAATATCATGAATTTGGAAGAAGTACTAAACCAGAAAAGTTGAAGTTCTGGAAATATCTAAAAGATATTAAAGATAGATTTTCCAAATATTTTTAAAAGATATCTGAAAATTGTTTAAAATTTCTAATTCATAGCTTTAGATATTTAAAACTATTTTAAAAGATATCTTTAACATTTCTTCGGCATTTATAGAGTAGTATTAACCCTAGACTACCACATCTGGGTAAAATTTATCCGGACCATTTTTGAAGTGCATGCCATTCCGATAGGGTGAAGAAGTAGGGTCGCGATGTGGGGGGGGGAAACTTATAAGTGTCCTTTACAATCTTCCATCATAAGCCACGTCATTTCACTTGGTACTGTCATTCCAGCCACACGTAAAGTTCGACAATCGATCTAGTTCACTCGGCCAAATAAATGTTTTTTAAAATAAAGCCATATGAGGTATTTTTTTTTTGAAAATATCACTTATGTTCTTTTAGAAACTATGCTTTACTTTTTTTTATTCGCCTCTGAAAAGACTGCGATATAAAAAATATCAGTCTTTTTCGGAAAAGATATAAAAGCTGATTTGCATTTTTGCAAATTGTTCATGTCCTTAAGATCTTTGAGTGTTACTATCCATTCAGCCTTTCTTACTGTCTGGCGTATAGATTGAAAAAAAAGTTCTAAATCGGTGCGTTTGAACCGAAGTTATGCAACAAAATAGGTAGGCCGGGTAAATTTTACCCATTGTGGTAGATTTGGGTGGCAAATATAATGTGGTAGTCTAGGGTTAAAGATATCTAAATAATCTTTTCTAAAAGATATTTAAGTTTATAAAAGACAGCTATAAGTTATTTAAAAGATATCTAAAAAAATTTTGTTGTTGCTTATCATTGACAGACTCAGATAGCATAGATGAATAAAAGTTCATGGAAAATTTGTTTTAAAGAATGCTTACAAAAATAAATACCATGTCTGAAAAATATCTAAAAAATTAGCAAATTTATTAGCCGCCTATGTGAACAGTACTGCTTAAGATGAACATGACAAAATTCTATTTTTTGTAAATAAAAATTGTACAAATTAGAGTAAAAAGCCATAAGCGCGCAAATTTCAGACGCCACAATTGGATAACTTTAATCGTTTATAATTTAAAAAGTATTACAGCCTTGACATTTTCGTATAAGAGTTTTCGTCTTAGAATGCTCCTTAGAATTTGCCAGTGAAAGGACATACGACTTTTTTGGCCATCTTATATACATATATATATTAATTCATACTTAAAAATTAATCCTTGATTTTTTAAATTTCTTAGCTACGCTTGGTCCATAAAACAAGATTTGGAAAGATTATTGGAAGTGCGCAAACGCGTGAACGTCTTACCGCTTGGTAGTGGTGCAATAGCGGGAAATCCTTTTCCAATCGATCGTCAGTTTTTGGCTATGGAGCTTGGATTTGATGAAATTACCCAAAATAGTATGCACGCTGTTGGAGATCGAGATTTTGTCGGTATGTTTTACAAATTTAATATTTTTTTCGGATAAAGATTGCTGAGAAGTAATAAATAATAGAACTAATATAATTCTGTATGCTGTAGCCCAGCATTAATGAATGCTCAGCATTAAATGCAAATGTTGGACAAAATTTTATGTCGGCATCTGTTATTATCCTATTATCTTCTTTTTGGCGCTTGCGTCTTATAACGACGAACTATACGTAATGATAGACATGTACTTTTTGCCAATATCTTTTAGATATCTAAAGATATCTAAAGATGTCTTGAAACTTCCTTGCAGGAATATAAAAGATACCTTAAAGATATCTTGAAGATGTCTCGTGTAATATAAAACATACGCAATTTGCAATATACTATTACATATCTTTTTTAAAAAGCAACCATATGTTTTCTTGGGAAAGTTCTATTTGTCTACAATACGATTGCCTATAGCTTCGTTTGTACATGACAGTTTTGCATACAACGCATTGCACATACGATCGTATTGCACATAGCACGTTGCACAGACTTTCTGACTGTATGCCAATCTTTGATTAGAATGCAAAAATGGCTTTATGATTTGTTTTGGCAAAAATCAAGTATTCTCAGTCCTTATCTGTTCCGTAACCTGTCACCATCCTTTCTCCTACACACATAAGGTGTAAATCCGATCTGACAATCTCCACGTGGTACACCTTGGGTAATGCTATCGCTAATGCCAGCGGTACTCTAAAATTCAACTCTCATAGCTCAAAAAGTACTTAATTAAAATAAACTTTATTATAATGTTTTAGAAAGGTCTCGACATCAGCTATTAGATTCTGAAATAAAAAAAAAAGATATTCCATTTGAAGAAATCAATAAGACCTTGACCTGACCGTGATGGCAGCACCCAAGATTAAATTGGTAAAATCAATAGATTCTTTTAAGCCCTACAGCTTTTGTCAAAATATTTTTCTCAAAAACGTTTAGTTTCCGAAATATAAATTTCCACACTTTTCGGTACACACCCATGGTATAAGGACAAGGGTATGCTCGTCTGGTGTTATCGCGCATGTTGATGCCGAGCGGCCAATTAAAATTATTAAAAAACTTACGTCATCGTTATGCGATAAATTCGCGTAACGATGTATTATTTCAAATATGTTTAGCCACATGTTTCAAAATTCACTGCCAATACTGAAAAATAGCTTAAATTACCATATGATCAAAATAACAATAAAATTATTGCAATAATATGGCAGACACAAAATGGCCGATCTCAAACTGTTGCTTAAGATATCTTTTAAAATAATTTTTTACAAAAAGTGTAAAACATCTCAAGGCATTTTTTAAAAATTCAAGAGATACCTAAAAGATGTTTTTGTCTATCTCATTCAAACATGGCAAAATGAAAAAATCATGGAATCTATATGTAATAAAATGTTATTTTTAATTTTTAACTCAAAATATAAAAGTTTTAACTCAAATTTTAACTCAGGAAGTGACATTTATTAAATAAAAATTAACAATTCAAAAATTTACAAAGAGTAAACATTTTCTATTTAAGAGCGTTTTTAGTAAAATATATATCATATTACTATAATATATATATTAGAATATTGTATGAATTATTCTAATTTTGCTTTCATTTTTTTAAGCTGAATTTCTGTTTTGGTCATCATTATCAACGGTACATTTAAGTCGTTTCTGCGAGGATTTGATTATGTACAGCACTCAGGAATTTAATTTTGTCAAATTTGCTGATAAATATTCTACTGGTAGCAGTTTGATGCCTCAGAAGCGTAATCCAGATTGCATGGAATTAATTCGCGGAAAAACTGGTACCATACTAGGAAAGGTTTGTTTATACATACTTAAAGCTTGAACCCAGATAGCCAAGTGCAGTGAGTTTGTTATGCTGTTGTCATCAATCGTTGCAGCAACTAATTTCGACAAACTCGAGATAAGATGCTTCATCATTATATTTGTCGTGTTGTCTTCACGTGAATTTAAATTCAGATAACGGCAAATTGATGGCAAACATGTCAGTATCAATTTGTAATAGTAACTTGATGGCAACATATTGACAATATATCATCCACGATTAACAGCATATTGTCAGTAAATTATCGGCAACTTGTCATCATCGGTACTCAATCTGTACTCAACAGCATGTTGAAAGTAACATGACGGCAATACATGTCTAATAATGAATGCTACATATGCTGACAATATGCCAACAAAACGTGCTGTATTTGCTTGTACTATCATGCATTGTAAAAATATTTCGAAACAGCCAAGCAACAGTACCAAGCTTCTTTGCTGCAAAAACATTATTCATATCTCATACTAACAAGTTTAAGTTGCTGAAATATACAGGGTTACTGTGCCTGGTTACTGTACTTCTTGTGAACAGGTGAAGCGGATTAAACTAATTAGCAAAATTAGTTTAATTCAATAAAACTCTATGGTTTTGCAATAATTAATAAAAAATTAATTAATAAAGATCTGCAAATAAGTGCATCTGTTTTCAATGATAATAAAGAAAAGCATGCGGCCAAGATAACCTAGCATCGCTGTACTTCGGTTGCTATGTATGTATATTATAATAATTCAAGGATTATTATTAATTATTGTAGCTTATATATTATTGCAACCATTAGTTATTAAGAAACTCGCATAATATTAAACGATTTTTTGAAGAAAATTAATGAAATTTTCTAATTAGTTCAACCTGTTCTATATAGGTATCTGTTTATGAAAGGTAGCATGGTAATTACCAAACACTCTTTATATTGTATTAGGCTAAACATAAATAGATTGTCATAACTGTTACGACAATATCATAAACACAAGTCAAAGGAATAATTTTACAATAATTGACGTGTAAACAGTTTTCTTTATATAAAATAATAAATGTAGTATTCTACTATTTATTTATATTTCTGAAATTGTCGAAAGACTATTACTAGTATTATACTTTTGAAACTTTATAAGAAATAATATGCATGTTTATTTTTCTCTTTGAATTTTAGAATATTTTATAAAAGAAAAATTCTTATAAAATATAACAAAAATGTTTTTATTTATATAATATTATTATAATTTTAGTGTATCGGCTTCATGATAACGTTAAAAGGAATTCCATCCACGTATAACAAGGATCTTCAAGAAGATAAAGAAATGGTATTTCAGACTTATGATACACTATATCAAATGTTCCACATTGCCGAAAAAGCACTCGCCACTTTGAAAATAAATAAAGAAAATTGTAAGAATGCTTTGACATCTGACATGCTTGCAACCGATATGGCGTATTATCTTGTTACCAAAGGTGTAAGTATTCTTTTTTCTTTTTCCCTACAAATACAAGCTTTTTTAAAATAATTTTTAATTAACATTATCAATATAACTAAAAAAAATGCTGACAATTACAGCTCAATGACAAATTACAATTTAAAATTATTCCAAATAATTTTATTCATATAAATATACAGTATCCAAAAAGTTCAAGAACACTTGAATATCATGGAAAATATAAGTTTTACAGAAAAGTGTTTCAGATAAAAGTTGTAGGGTTCAAAAAGATCTATTTATTGATCTTATCAGTTTGGTGGCGTTGTCAAAATCAGGAAAAGATCACTATAAATTTTTTTAATGAAACTTATTTTTCATTGCATATTTTTCTAACTTATCTTGAGAGCTTTCCAAACATATATATATAGCTATAATAAAATATTTTTTCATTAAGGGGTCTGCCCACCCTTGAGGCCTTAAAATGATACCTAATAAGTTTGGGATTTTTTGTGGGTAAATAGATAACTTTATTTAAAAGCTGTTTAGAAAACATTGTTGTACGTATACATATAAGAAACTAAAAAAATATTTTTTTATTTTTTTATGCACAAAATGGCGGTGCAATGATCTACTTGCGGAATCCCTTTTTTCTGTTTTTTCAAATCGGTATACAGGATTCTAGGCACACGGTTTGCTCTTGAACAAAACACAAAAAATTTTCATTATCTACATAAAGACTATAGAGGTACGTAGAGGTTTTTTAAAATATTGATTTTTCTTGATATGGCAGCTATTTTTACGAAAAGTTGTATTTTTGTCAATACAAGTAAAATAGCTGCCATTTTGAGAAAAATCAATATTTTGAAAAATCCGTACGTATCTCTTTAATCTTTAATATGTAGATAATAAAAATTTTTTATGTTTTGTTCAAGGTCAAACCGTGTGCCTGGAATCCTGTACATCGATATAAAAAAGTAATTGAAAATTATTGTAGTCTCAACATTTTGGTATTAGACTTGTCTCTAAATGACTTCAGGAATCTGTTATTAGCAAGTGGTGCGCTGGATCTGGGACATCCTGTATACGTATATAATTTTATTTAAAAAATCAATGTGACCCTGACCTGACTTTAACGACGTTAACTAAGGTTAGATTAATGATACCTTATTATGTTCTCTCCGAACGATACAACTTTTGTTTGAAACCTTTTACCGCATCTATTATAGTTTTTGAAAAATCTTAATGCATTATTTAAAATCAAACACCCTGTATATAAATAACATTTAATAAATATGCCAGATGTTTATAAACTAACACTAATAGCATGTTAAAATACAGGTTCCTTTTCGACAAAGTCATCATTTGGTTGGGAAGGCTGTTTCTTTGGCTGAATCAAAGGGAATATCTTTGCCAGAATTAAGTGTTTTACAATTAAAAACAATAAGGTATAATCAAGGTTTATGAAGATAAAATATTTTAGGTGAGAATATTTAGGTGAAAAAGACTTAAGAATAAATATTTGTTTTAGCGAAGCATTTGAAGATGATGTATCATGCATTTGGGATTTCAACTTCAGTGTAGATCAATACCAAACTACTGGTGGTACTAGTTCAAAAGCAGTGCAACAGCAGATTAACAGTTTGCGATCATGGATACAAGATTTTCCGTTTAAAAAGTAATTGTACCTAAAATAATTCTCTTTTAAATTAATCATAAATAGCTCAATAATGTCTTTGCGAGCCGATACGGATGTTGGTGTGTAATAATTTTTACTGTTACAATATCAAGCCGTATACAAACTGTATGCCGCATATGTTGTCGATCTTGAAACAGAGTTCTTACATGAGACCAGAATTCATTGTAACGAATTAAATTCAAGCAATTTAATATTTTTGATATTAATAAGCATTTGTAAGAATTCCCTTCCCGCAAATCTATAAAGAATTTATTGTGAAAAATATTACCTCTGCTCATCTTTCAAAACTCGTTGCGTTTGGACACTCATTGTCTAACTTCCGCCGAGACCAATCGATCTGAATAGTATTCAGTTCTTGCGAGCGATCGCGAATCCGAGACTTGGTCGGATTCTCTATGCTAGCTAATTGTGCAAATCGTATGATTTGACGGCTAATCAAAAAGTGAGTCCAGACAAATAAAGATATCGTGTAGAACATTGAAATAATCTTCTGTTTTGGTGCGCGGACTAGCTCATCGTGAGCCAGAATCAAAACATAGTTCGCACGGAGAGAGAGGACAGGAGCATAGCGGGAAAAATTGCTTAACTCGAATTTTTAATATAAAAAAAAGTTAACATTTATTAATAACAATAATTAAGTGGAACTGTTTATAAATAAAAAAGAAAAGAAAATTATTTATGAAAACGTAAACGAATTAATTACAAGTATTATAATGCGCGGACGGACGATTATTTTACAAGTATGTTAATGCGCGGACGGTTCTTCTAAAACGCTCGCGTATTTACAGTGAACGGATTGATTACCGCGATCCAACGTCGGTTTTGTCGTTTGCGAAACCGGTACTGGTGATCGGCGCAATATTGGCAAATCGGCAATGTATTTGTCACGGCGTACGAAGATACGGAAACGGAGATGAGCTTAGCATTCAGCGTATAGCATTCAAGCAGAAAGCATACGATCGAGGCAGCGAAAGCGTTACTTTTGGTATCAAAGCTTAAAGATCGGGAAATGAACTCATATATAAATATTGTAGTGTTTAACTATATTACGCACGGCATTTAGCTCAATCCTTTACGCGAGAGTTCAAGATATCGAGAGGGTGTGACAGACCACGTACAACACACAATGCAAGAGACACGCAGATTATCATACGCGAGTTATTTTATGCAAGTTATTTTTGTACTTCTTCATTATTAAATATATATCTTTCTGAGAGAAATCTTCACGAGTATTTCTTGACGACAAACATAACAGTATTTTTTCCAGTTGTCTGGAGCTCTAGACTCGAGATCGCGAAATCTCGACTTCGTTTGCCGGAGAGTTCGATATTGGGATAAAGGCTCTAACAAAGGCCCGCGATCACATGCAGAGACGGTGAAAATACAACTTCTGTTTCCTTCGAGAGCGAACTAGCACAGCGAATCGACTGGTCGGTTCGGGAGAAGGTGATTAATATCGGATTAATTACAGCCTCTTATACCTTATAAGCGCCGGCAATTAGTTTAATTATTCGGGTTTATTCGGTCTTTTCTGGCTGGGTTGCGTTACAGCGCCGCTTCGGTTGCGGTATCGTTCGGTGACACTTGGCGAACATAGGATGTCTTCGGCGCGCGCTATTAAGCCTTAGGTCCGGAGCACATGAAATGCATAACGAAACATAAGCACAGCATAAGGCGGATAAAGTGAGAATCTTATGTAAATCAATATGGCGACTTTATGCTGGCTGTTCATTGGTTCAGCGAGCTTATGCTATACTTATGCTTTGTTATACATTTCATGTGCTCCCGGTCTTAGTCCGCGTAGCGATGGTCGCCTAATTATCGCGAATTTAATTGTGTGGTAATTAAAAAAGAATATGGACACATCGCACTTGCCATCGTCTCGCGGGTGTTCTGCTGAGCGGACCCCGGCTGATGATCTGCCGGACATCCGGCCACTGCCAGGAATCTTGTTACGATATGATTTTTAGGGGCGCATTGTTACAACATCTCAGGTATGAATTTCTGCCTTCCCATCCGTGGATTTTCCAACGCAAGGTCTCTGTCGAGATCAAACCGACGATACGTTGAACAAATATTTTATTAAAAAATAATAAATGATTAAAAAAATCTTTCTATTATAAATAAAAAAAGAGAAAGGAAGATTTACAGTTATCAATTAATATATTTTTATTACAAATTAATTGCTGTAACACATACATCAATAATACCATCATATATAATAATTTAATCATCAAAATATTAATTCAGTCATCTAATTGGCACAGCAAAGCTAATCCTCTCTTGATCCAGTGACTCACAGGACGATCCGTGGATAAAAGAATCGACATTATATAATTAGAAGAATGACCTGTAGTCTTGAGTACACCAAAACGTGCCGATGTAATATAGAGTGGACATTCATATCGATTTCCGATAAGAATAAACATTTTTTCCAATGGTTTTATTAATACAATCGGCATAGGATCCCACAATATTTTTGGATAACTTTCGGCAAGCAACATTTGTTTAAATTCCCATCGTGCACCAGCTAAATACATTCCGTAAGCATAAGCTCCATCAATAGCGGATGTATTGGGTTGTGCTGAAATTACCTAAATATTGATAATACATTTGAGATTAACAAGAAACAAATGTTTAAACATGAATTTGTCATTTTTATAAAGCACATGTAATTTTACTATTATTAAATTAATTATTATTCATGTATATATATAAAGCTGGTTAAAGTTTAGAAGTTTCTAAAGCAATTTTTTAAATAACTAACATTACAGACGCGCGCTTCGCGCGCGCTATTTATTTTTTACTATAATTTGCTATTATACATCAACCTCAATACACACAATTATCAAAATATGTAATAACAGCCGCTCACGAAATTAGCGCAGCAAGAGAACCTATCATCATTGCGAAAAAAATGTCAACAATAAACTTCGATACTTTCGAGAAGACGGATATATTTCGAATATTAATTTATAATGCCTTTTTGAAGGTAGAACTTGTTCCTTTTGAATAGCTGCATTATATATACATACATACAGGATGTTCCATTTTAAAACATTCATTAAGATTTCTCGAAAACTATGATAGATACAAAAAAATATTTCAAACAACAGTTGTATGTCTTCAAGGGGGACATAAAATAGTACTAAGGTCAAACTATTGGTTTGACCTTGGATGTCAAAATCAGGGAAAGATAACTTAAAATTTTGTTAATGAAACTCCTCATTTTTCACTGCATATTCTTGTAGCTTGTCTTGACAGCTTTCCAAAACAATATAAAAAATTTTTTTTATTAAGCACTTTTTGAGTTATAAGGCTTAAAAGTTATAGTATCATTGGTATTATCCAAGGTACCAAACAATGGTTAAAATCTTTTAAATATTGTTCAGAATCATGGCCTTGACAACATACTACTGTGATTAAAAAGCATCGAAACTTTATTTTTTAAAAATCGCTGGGAATCAAATCCGTTTGCTTTTTTAAGTTAGTACATGTCCTTCGCATTTGGTGAAAAAAATCATGGTATTCCTTCAAGCCGTTTAAAAGTGGTAGTAGTTTCTCTCAGTAAAGATTTTTGTGCGCGGCGATTTTTACGATGTCGAAAAATATAGGGCAAAGAATTTGTTTGAAATTTTGTGTTGCAAACGAAATTTCGTTCACAAACGCATTCAAAATATTGCAAAAAGCTTATGGCGATTATTGTTTATCAAAAACAATTACGTTTAAGTGGTTTAAAAAGTTTCAAGAAAGACGAGAATCCGCTAAAGACGATCTACGCTCTGGAAAACCATCAATCATATCATTTGGATCGTGTCAGCACATTTTGTCCAATACTGAACATGAAACGGGTCGCATCGCGCTTGATTCCAAAAGACCAGAATTTTTTCTACAAAAACAATCGAGTATTGATGTCATCTGAGATGATTTTTAGGGTACCATTTCATTTGTGGTACGATAAGTTTTGTCGGATGTAGCGATTGGCTGTTAGTGCGTTTGTACGACGAAATTTTGTCGTATGGGTTGCATGCACATTAATAGCTAATCGTAGTATCTATAAGATATAAATATTGTGTGCATTTAATTATCAAGGTAGTTTATGTTTTTTACAAAAAAATTAATTTAAACTTTCAACTGCAATAAAACA
>NW_012046391.1:19529-28449 GCF_000956235.1 Wasmannia auropunctata
AAATGAATTCATAACTATGTTCATTTATCTGGTATGGTGAATATTTTTGTAATACCGGTAGATAAACCATTTTCAACATGAAAAGAATTGAATATGTTAATACAGTAAGACTGAAACATGTCAAATTAATCCTAATGCATTTATATCAAATTATCGGTATACATTTTTTATCTTTATTTTAATAAAACATTAAAAGAATTAAAAATATAGAAATTGATAGATTTTCAGATTTTGTATTCTTTTAAAGTTTAATTTAATTTGTATCGTCTTTAATATATGTATATATTACATTGAATACACATATTACAAAATTAATTACATTAAAAAATAATAATTTGAGATCATTCAGAATAATTTTTGCACGGAATTGTACAATCTGCGACCGTCAATAACTGTTTAATCACTGAGGATGGCTTAAAGTTAAGCCAAAACGTGTGTATAACTTTGAAACTATTGTATTATTTCCAAGATTATATTTTATGATGTAAACTATATTGGAATTATTATTATAATTTGTGCACTAATTACTGCGCTAACTTCTGACAGCCCTTACGATTCGTTTTGATTATTTGTTTAATAAGTTCTTGCTAATTAACATTTAATTTAATAAAAAAGATTATTATTCTTAATACTCTATTAATGTAATTAGTTTTGTAATGTTATGTATTCAGTGTAATATACATATTAAAGACGATACAAATTAAATTAAATTTTAAAAAGAGTACAAAATCTGAAAATCTATCAATTTCTATATTTTTAATTTTTTAAATGTTTTATTAAAATAAAGATAAAAAATGCATGCCGATAATTTGATATGAATGCATTGGGATTAAATAGATTAATTTGACATGGTTCAGTCGTACTGTATTAATACATTATTTTTTCATGTTAAAAATGGTTTATCTACGGTATTACAAAAATATTCATCATACCAGGTAAATGAACATGGCGTTATGAATTCATTTTGACAGTTGACACATATCGTAATATCCCGTAATTGTATTGATATTTTTTTTATATGTTCCGATATTAATTGATAATTTAATGTAGAAATAAGTTTCATATAAAAGAAAAAATAATATCTTAGCAAAAATATTTGTATACATATGTAAGATCGTGCTTCTGAATATTTCTTATTACCAGATGGCTATAGGATTATATATAATATACGAGACTCGTAATTTAAAACAAACGAAACGGACGATGATTTATTTAATACAAGCACTTAGATTGATACACGCACAGATATAAATGATAGCGACCAATGTCCTTGGCGAAATACATGAATATTCCGATAAGCAGCCACTTTCAGCTGAGAAGCTTCCCGTACGCTCACGGTATAGTTTTGAGACATGTTTTAATAGAAGGAAAGCAAGCACGCCCGCGTTACTCCTTCTGAATGTTGTTGGATATAACACGCCCGAAATATCCGACTTACACGAAAAAGCCATCACACTGAATTGTCGAATTATAGCTAGGTACGCCCACCTGCCTGTACGCACACGTCCGACTCTCTTCGTGGTTTGCGCAGAAGACGAGAGCTTTTCTCTATTTCGCGATATCACTCCTTTCCGGCATTAGCGCCTTCTAATCGATTATCGAATGATCGCGGAACCATCGATATCACCCAGATCTAGCACCACATCGATATGTTATTCCTTATAGGATCTTACACATATTTGTATGATAATCTCAACGTTGTTAAGAGAATGTTCTCGTAGCACCTCTATCACTTCACGTCATATTATCGTGCCTGAGCGCGCGAAATGTCAGCTGTGATTAATCAACTTTAATCGCTATTAATTTAAAAATTATAATCTCGACATTTCCGTATTAGGATTTTCATCTTAGAATATTCTAAAAAATCCGCACTTAAAAGGAAATCTACAAATTTTGGGACATCCTGTATATACATATATATATATATATATGTATACATACATATATTAGGATGAGCCGAAAAAATAAATTTTTAAAAATCGATTAGTAATACCTTGAAATGTTAGCTATGGACTTCAATATAGTCTGAATAAAATTTAATCGAAATCGATTAATATCTAATTCAGGTTGCTTCTTGACCTTGAAATTAGTAAGTTTATGTATTTTTTGCAAATTACATATTTTTTTAAAGCAACTGTGCTTTCTTTACACTAATTGATTCATCTCATTAGTCTGTACTTAAAAGTATTAAGGTGCCAATATCAAGAAATCAATAGTTTACAAAATATTTCATATTTTATATCGAAATATGGCATGATAAAGTATAAAACAAGTAAAATTTGATTTTTTTATAACTTTACTTCAATATTTTATATGCAGAATAATTAAAGCAATCATATTATACAATATATGTAAAAAAATGTATATATTCAATTTAAAAAAATCGATGTAATCTTGATCTGACCTTAACGATGCCATCCAAGATGAAATCAATAGTACTTTTTTATATCCCCTTCGAATCATACAATTTTTGTCTGAAAAATTTTTTGGTATCTATCATATTTTTCGAGAAATCTTAGTGTATTATTTAAAATGGGACACTCTGCATGTATAAGAATATATTTTGGATCCGCCATTTTGAATATAGTTTTAAAAAAACTACTTTTTTCAAATTGCTGAAAAAAAATCAAAAAAATTTTGATTTTTTTCCGAAAAATTGGTAAACGATATACTATTGTAACGATACACCCCGTTATGCATCGTTTCCGGCCAAATATCCGCCGGATGCCGCCCGACCGATCATCTGTTGGGCGATGAAAAGTGCGGTGCACCCACCCTTTTTTTTAAACGTGTCATCTCGGGATAAAAAAACCGGTTTTCTTTCCAACCTTTAAGACTATAATTTTGAAACATCTATTTCTGACTTCGGATTTGTGTTCAGCGACCAAAAAATAACAATATAATACCAAATTATATTAAAATTCAAATATTTTTTCGAATTTAAACATATACAGTGTACAAAAAATCCCGGAACGCCTGAATATCATGGAAAATATAAGTTTTACAGAAAAGTTTCAGATCAAAGTTATAAAGCTCGAAAAGATCTATTTATTGATCTTATTGGTTTGATCTTGGGTGGCGTCGCCAAAGACAGGGTAAGATCACTTTAAATTTTTTTAATGAAACCCTCCATTTTTTATTGCATATTCTTGTAGCTTATTTCGAGAGCTTTCAAAACACATAGATAAAATGTTTTTTGGTTAAGTAAATCTCGAGTTATAAAGCTTGAAAGTTACAGTACTACCGGTATTAGCATTATCCAAAGTGTCATTATCCGAATAATGGCTGAAATCTTTTGAATGTTGTTTAGGATTATGAGCTTGACAACATGTGTCAAGGTCATGATTGGAGGATATTTCTCTTTTTTTAAAAAAATAAAAATAATTTTCAAAAATAAAAATAAGAAAAACAATCTCCAATGATCATGACCTTGGCACAAGTTGTCAAGTTCATGAGCCTGAACAACATTTAAAAGATTTCTGTTTGGACCCCTTAGATAATGCTAATGTCGGTGGTAATTTCCAACCCTTATAACTCGAGAAGTAATAGAGAATAAAAAAATATTTTATTATAGTGTTTTGGAAAGCTCTCAAGATAAGCTACAAAAATATGCAATAAAAAATGGGGGTACTATTTAAAAAATTTAAAGTGATTTTACCCTGTTTTTGGCAACGCCACCCAAGATCAAACTAATAAAATCAATAACTAGATCTTTTCGAACTCTACAACTTTTGTCTAAAATACTTTTCTGTAAAACTTATATTTTCCATGATATTTAGACGTCCCGGGACTTTTTGGACACATCAATATAAAAAAAATGATACATCAAAAAAATGTATAAACTTTCTAATTTCAAAATTGAGGGACAACCTAAAGATATTAATGGATTTCGATGAAATGTTACTCAGACCATATTAAAGTCCATAGCTAATTTTTAGGAGGTATTGCTAATCGATTTTCAAAAATTTATTTTTTCGTTCCATCCTAATATATAAGATGTTCAGCATGAAGTGTTACTAGTTTATATCTTTGAAAGTACACATCATAGCAGAAAATGTTTCAGACAATAATTGTTTAGCTTGAAGGAGGTCAAATAATAGTTAAATTAATTTTTGAGAAAAAATCAAATTTTCAAGGTTACATGAAGATTTAATTTCTTAAATGGAATGCCCTACACTTGATAGCAGATTCTTATAATTGATATCGATACGTCTCTAAAATAGTATAATAAACTCTCTTCCGTTAAGAATTTAAAGTCTAACAGTTACGTCTTTAAAGTTACGTTAGTGTTGATTCTAAAAAGTGTATCAGGTGATAATGATTGCGAGGCTTAATTCATACTTCGATTTGTTTTCTATACGCATCTGTATGTAAATGTAAGTGAAGATGCTTGAGTCGCCGTGTCTCTCATGTTCCAAATACTTGATTCGCGTGATTGACTCACGTTAATCAAACACACCCATAAACGCGAGAGGCAAGGTGACCCACGCTAATCAAGCTCATCCGTTTACATTTGTATAAAGATACGTATAGAAGTGTGAATTAAGCCTCTCAATCCTTATTATCACCTGATACGCTTTGAATAATGTCAACGCTAACGTACCTATCTTTAAAAACTTATAAATCAATAAATTTTTAAATGAAGAGGGTTACATTATATCATTTTGGAAACACCTGTGAGCTATAAGATTTTGCTATTAAGAGTAGGGCATTCTATTTAAGAAATTAATAATGACTTTCACGTAACCTTGAAAATTTAATTTTTCTCAAAAATTAACTTAACTATTTTTTGACCCATTTTAAGCCATATAATTCTTTCTGAAACATTTTATGCTATAATGCGTACTTTCAAAGATATTAGTTTATAACACTTTATATTGAACATTTATATAAACGTACATATATTATACGTACGTATATTATATATAATATATACATTGTATATTTGTATCAATAGCTATATAAATTGTAAACAATAAAAATATGATTTTATTTCCATAGATGGAAAACTTTATATTTTATGTATTTGTTAGAGAAGTTCTGTATTTAAATCTTTCATAACATAACTAAATATAATAAAATAAAACAATACCTTTTAAAAGAGATAAATTTCATACAGTTAATACATTTATGGCTTCTAATCAGAATTTCAAAATTAACTTTATTACAAAAAAGTTTTAAAGAACAAAACGTACAAAACGTACCATGAGTTTTTGGCCCTCGGTGAAATTGGCTGAAACTTTAATATGTATAGTTCTTGACTTACTTTACTGATTAAGTTTTCTGAGTCACAAAAATTTAAAATAGCTATTCTTTTTGTTACAACATTTTGAAATGTTGTATTTTATTACAACATATTGTATCATTATTTATGTTCCAAATTAGTTTTTTTTTGTAATACATTGAGAGTTTAGATAATAATATGCAATTTACTTACATATTTGAGAATAGTGTGTATGGGAGAATATATTTGTAATGTGTGGGAGGGAAGAGGGAAGGGGGTAGTATGCTATATTTAGCTTTAAAAGCACATATTTCAAACAGCGCGCGCGCAATTAGGTTTAAAAACAAATTGCTAATTCTGCTGTATTTTTTGACTTTCTTCGCTCATTTCATTTTTTCTTGATCTCGTAGACCAAAAGTAGACTTAATATAGTAGACCAAAAAGTAGACTTAATATAGTCATAGAACACTAGAAAAAAGTTTAAATATGTGAGAAGCAAGCCCAGCAAACACCAAGTTACATGTAACGTACTTCTTAGTTGTAATTTCTCTCACAACAATATAATTATAATGTAACACATATGTTATATTATAGTTATATATTGTTGAGTGGGAAATTAACTTGGTATTTGCTGGGAGGAGATTCACGTAAATCAAGCATCTCATACGAGATGAGCGAAGGAAGTCACAAGAATCTACAGCAGAATCAGCAATTTATTTTTAAATATAATTTTGTATATGTGTAAACCAATGGGTGGCTGAATAAGTGAGTGAAAACAAAATATATGTACATTTCTTATTGTTACCCTATTGTTTGAAATATATGCTTTTAAGCTAAATAATAGCATATAACTATCCCTAGCTCTCTCTCCCACACACACTATTCTCAAATGTTTAAGTAAATCGTATATTATTATTTAAACTCTGGATTTATTACAAAAAAACTGATTTAGAACATAAATAATAAAATATGTTTGAAACGACCGACCTTCCAAAACGCGGAGTAGCTCGTTAAAATATTCCAGAGTTTGGAAGTGGTTCAGGAGAAGGAAAAAAGGTCTCGATAATAATGTACGCGAGATTTATACAATAACAAATAGACAATTTATTACAACAATTAGTGCAAATTACTACAGTAAATAGTATGACTTTGAAGATTACAATTATTAAGCAGGATGCTACAACTCACGGAAACACGAACGCATTTTACACGAACGAGTATACACCTCGCGCCAAAATTAATGGATCATCTATTCTGGTCGCTAAAAATAGGCAAATTTCAAGAGAGTGTAACTTCGTCAAAAATGATTGTAACAGAATGATTAAAGAAGCATTTTACAGCTTAAAGTCTCTACATTCGAAATCCATAATTCTTTAAATGACTTACTGACTCTTTACAAAGCAGCACAGATGCAAATGGAGATGCATCAAAATTAAAAATTTTTTAATAAATTTGCGAAGTTCCATGGAGTGAAATAAAAATCGCATACATTCGACTTACAGCGTTTGAAAGCGTGAATCTTTACCTTTAATTTGTGTACTCGATCAGCATTGTACGATTTTTTTTTCACCGAGTTACTCAACATTAGAGTAAAAAGGACTATTTTTGCTTTCGTATTGAATAACTCGGTAAAAAAAAAATCACACAATGCTGATCGAGTGCACAAATTAAAGGTAAAGATTCACGCTTTTGAGCGCTGTAAGTCGCATTTGTATGCGATTTTTATTTCACTCTATGGAATTTCGCAAAGTTTGTAAAAATACAACACTTTAAATGGCTGTAACAAAAAAACTAGTCATTTTGAACTTTTGTACCTCAGAAAACTTATCAGTGAGTCAAGAACTATAAAACACTAGTAAGTTTCGGCCAATTTCACCGAAGGCCAAAAACCCATGGTTTTGTGCAAGGTCCTTTAATATTGCAAAAGAATTAATTTTCAATCTTAATTATTTAGAATTTATAATTCAATCTTTATTATTATATATTATCTGACGTGCAGGCTTATGTTAGCATTCAAAAATTTGCATTTAGATAAAGTACCTTGTCTGTTTCAAAATATTAAAAGAATTCATAAACTATTGTTATCTTTTAACTTTAATTATTACATAATTAAGATTAAAATGTATCATTAGATTAAAATTTTTTTTAATTTTAATTTTAATTATGCAATAATTAAAATTGAATTATACTTATACAATTTTGTTTATATTTTAATTAAAATGTCTTAAAAATGTTGTTTTAATGTATAAATTTTACCTATTAAAAATCTTAAAAACAAATGTGTATGAATATTTTCGTGATTTATTCATTTAATAAATTATAATTAATATAGTTCTATGTTTGCATAGTTATATTTGAGTAACTAGAATATACCTCTAATAATGGTGTCATCATTACTAATCCTTTTACCGCCTTTTCCAATATTATCAAACTATTTCGAATTTCTGCCAGAAGATTGTTATATCTTTCTAATTCTTGAATTATTACCGTGTTCATTGATTCCAAATACACAATCGGATAATACTTTAGTGCCTCTTCAATATTAAATAAGTCAGGTATTTTTTTATATATATCTTCTTTCATATTTATTAAAATTTCATCTTGCTTCGAAATATCACCCATGATTATAGCACCCTGTACTAACGTCAAAGAATTGAACAAATTCGCTGCAAGCTCGAGATTGCGAATTATGCTTGCATTTACATGGAGACCAAATACTTCTGGCGATGGATTCAAAGGAATCAACTCTATCTGTTTCACATAGTCCTCGTAATTATGTCTGTAATTTATAATTAATTTGTTTATAAATAAAGATTTGCATAATATATTTAAAATGCCTTAAAAATTATATTCTTAATATTAATGTATTTTTTAATTTTTAAATTCTTCTTCCTTCTTTTTTTACAATTAAAAATTACCTTTTATATTTTACGTTTATTACTTAAAGTAACCAGTTTAAAGTTTATTGGATTGAAAAAAATTCGTTGGATTAATATCAAATTCGTGTATAACAATTTGTTGTGCTTCACGGTCAACAAAATAGAGAACTTTATGGGCTCGGGCCGTCTAAAGGATTAGGACCCACAAACATTCACAGTAGGAGTACGTGAAGATTTCGAGAAGTCTCACACTTTCACTTTATTCCCCTTTTTACAAATGATTCATTTATGATGATATGTTTCCCGGTATCACTTTCGCGTTCGCGGCGGGTATCTTGCCGGCGCTCGATGTCGCGTAACTTAATATCGCGAACGCATAACGTGTTGCCGATCCTTCGGTCTTAAGAGAATGCTGAAAGGTCGCAATTACCGCCATATTGTAGTCGTAAAGATTTTTTCGAAATGACAAAACGGAATTGAAAACCCTTTCACAGAATTGAAATAGACAAATATATTCGGGAGACAAAGGAAATTGTAGTAACAACGAAAAAAAATTGAAAACTGTTTTCACCTGATATATTAAATATGTATTTCATTAGTGTAAAAGTTCTGTAGCTCATATGTACAAAATGCTTACGTTTCCTGAATCGGAAAAAATATAAAGGAAAAAAAAAACAAAAAATACAAAGCCTTTTGAGCTATGATTGAAAGCCTAGAAAAAAAATCCTTACGACTGCAATTTATGGTAATTCGTAAGCTTAGCTAAGATAGGAATGGTAAACAAAGCGTCTAGCAGTAAGTACCGGATTTTGCAAGA
>NW_012046391.1:28469-32767 GCF_000956235.1 Wasmannia auropunctata
CAAAAATGAAAATAAGAGAAACAATCTCCAATGATCATGGCCTTGACATATATTGTCAAGCTCATGATCCTGAACAACATTCAAAAGGTTTCAGCCATTGTTCGGATACCTTAGATAATGCTAATGCCGGTGGTACTGTAACTTTCTTTATAACTCGAGATTTATTTAACCAAAAAACATTTTACCTATATGTTTTGGAAAGCTCTCAAAATAAGCTACAAAAATAAGCAACGAAAAATGGGGAGTTTCATTTAAAAAATTCAAAGCGACCTTGTCCTGACCTTGACAACGCCACTCAGGGTCAAACCAATGTTATCATCTTATGTCCCCCTCGAAACCCTACAACTTTTATCTGAAACATTTTTTCTCAAACCTCGCATTTCCAAATATTTGACTGTTAAATATAAAATGAGACACCCTGTATATATAAAGTGAGGGATAAAAGTTCCGGAACGGCTAATTATTTTGGAAAGTATTGGTTTAATGTTTCAAACAAAAGTTGTAAAGCTAAAAAATCTATTAGTTGGTCATTTTTGTTTGACCTTTGGATAACCTTGAGAAGCGTGATCAAAGTTAACATATAAATCTTAAATGGAAACCCTTATTTTTTTATTGCACATTCTTGTAGCTGACGTCAAGAACTTTTCAAAACACTATGATAAAGTTATTTTTCATCAAGTACCTTTTGAGTTATAAGATTTGAAAATTATAATACCGCTGACATTTGGAATAAAAAAATGTTACGGGAACAACAAACTCTGAGGTTAACTCCTTATTTTTGCTGTGATATATCCACACACATTCATGTACAAAGTGTGAATTTGACTAGATAATCTTCATGTGATACACCTTGGATAATGCTAATATCAGCGATATTGTGGCTGCGTTCCATTTTAACACTTATACGCTGTGAGTATGATTTATTCTTGTTCAACATTTGATAAACAACAAGGATAAAATGATTCCGTGAATGTTGTAAGTGTCAAAAGCATGATTACAGAACGCAAAGTTACAGGTTGTAACTTTCAAATCTTATAATTCAAAAAGTACGTAATGAAAAAACTTTATCATCGTGTTTTGAAAAGCTCTTGTCAGCTACAAGAATTGTGTACCGAAAAATAGGGATTTTTATTTAAAATTTTTATGTTGATCTTAACCGCGCTTTTCAAGGTTTGTCTAACCTCAAATAAATATCACCAGCTAATAGATTTTCTCAAAATACCATTGGCCCTTTTCAGGGCCAATAAAACAAATTCAAACATATACACACATATACACCTACACACACATTTTAAATATATAAAACACACTTGTACATAAAACACACATAAAATCGCTTGTAAATAATACGAATAAATTAGCTATTGAATCTCTACACGGAGTGTAAAATTCTATTAATAAGAACCATCACTGCGTCGAAAATTCATATTCTCCAAGAACACGCGTGGAGGAATTGCGTATCAATCTCTGCGAAATCACGAAGTGAACTGCGACATTAAAAATACTAATCGAGAAGACACGCAGCGTTGAGCCGGAGCAACTCGCTTTTCACTCATATCGCAGGATTACGCTCAAGCGTCTCCATAATAAGATATTTACGTTATAAGTACCTTATAATACTTTGAAAAATTTATTGTGAAAAATACCAGCTAAATTGTGTTTCAAGATCGAAAATTTAATTGGCGTGTATTTTGTAGAATTGGATATGTTTCATACATGTCCAATAAATTCACTTTGAAATATTAAGCACGAAGCTAGAAGCGCTTAACTCATATCGAAAACGTTTTCCTTTTTTTAGTTGTATTTTTGTATATCGGTTTAGTATCATTGTTATATTGCTTTTAGTAATATTAAAACAAAAAATTGCATCTTAAATTATTAAGACTGATCTTGTTTCAGCATTAAAAAAGTAACGGAAAAGTAACGAATCGTTACTTTTTAAGGAACGATAATAATAACAAATTATTTTTAAAAATCAGTAACTATTAACGATAACTAGTTACTTTTTTAACTCGGTAACGAATAACGATAACTACAGTTACTTTTAAAAAGTAACTTTCCATTCTCTGCTTTCTAAAATAGTTATCCGTTCCGGAACTTTTGCCCCTCAATATATATAACGACATGTATAACTCCAAACAGAGAGTTAATTAAAATCAAGTGCAGATAATTAATGATTAATGATAATTAAATTATTTTTTTGAAATTTTGTTCTTTATATTGAATCCAGTATCCTGAATTTTTTATTTTTGATCTGAAGTTCAAATAATGCATTACTAAATTGTCGAGTTATAAAAATCTAGTAATTTTCAAAATAATATTCAGTCGGAGTCGTCAGTTCACAAAGAATTAAAATTAAGATTACATATTGTAAAACACTTTATACAGTACTTTTTTGGTATTGTGTATTCTGGGCCAATATCCACAAATGAGTAGTTCAGATTTGTGATTATATCTGGGTTGAAAAAGTCCTTCAGAATAGTAATAAGACATCTTCTATCTCTTTCATCTGTTACTCTACCTCCATAGTTGCATTCGCCAATAAGATATGTGATAGCATCAAATGGTATTTGTTCGTAATTTTGGACAAACAATTCAAACTGTTGAATAGATATTTGCAAATCAGATTCGTTGAAATCTAGGAAAACAATTTGTGTGAGGAAATGCAAAATTAGTCTTACAATAATATATCAACTTTCTATTAATCCACATTACCGAATTACTAACCATATCTAATATTCCAGCCTTGGGGACCGTAGTTTCGTCGTTCTTGAATTACTGCATGGAAAAAGCATAGAGCATATACTAATCTGGAGTATGTCCTTTTTTTAGTCGGGTCTTTTTCTAGAAATTCCACTTCCTTCATGCCTTCAGCTAAATAAGATCTAACAATAAGTAGCAAAAATATATATTATTTATAATTAACGCCACAATGACTTTTTATTTAGTAGAAGTAGATAATTGTATTATAGATTAAAAAATTGTTTCAAAAAAATTTCGTTATAATCAGAATTTGACACTTCGCGTAATTTCCTTATTAGTTATTTAAATAAAGTAAAAATTTTACAATTTTCTCAAATTATCATAAATACTTTTCTGTAATTTATGGTAATTTGAGAAAACTGTATGGTTCATTGCAATAAATATACTATTGTAATTTTTATAAACGCGAAACTCAAAGCAGTTACCTCATAATGTTATTCTGCAAACCTATTGGTGGTTCTTTCGTCATTTTAACACTATTTTGCAATACACTAACAGGAAATTGATTTGATGGATAGCTAGTCAACCACAGACGAAAGTTGGACATAGTATTTGTATGATCGAGATTTTCACAAATTTTTTCTAAATTAGGCATCCAAGAAATCGCTAAATGACAGTTTTGCAAACAGACCCAGGATCCATCAGCTTGAGCCCGTTCAATCATTTTTTGTGCAATAGGACCTTGACCCTGACCTAAGGAGATCGATTCAAAACGATCAAGATAATTCATGCTTTCCACAAATTTAGTTAATGTAGCCATAGGGTCTGATCCAATGGATAGGATAAATATAAGAGGCATCAGGCAATTTGAATCAGCGTACGAATTAGAAATGTTAAAAGGAGGAGGTACCACAAAAGATAGACCCATTCCAGTTTCCACAAATCGGTGTATCTATTAAATAAATTGTTAGATAATATATTGTTTAACTTTAATAATTTTGTGGTTTTATTTTTTTAAATAAAACAATATAAACAAACAAAAATAACGATAATATGCGTTTTGCTATTTTTAGTATTTATAAAAACTATACTGCTATGCAGTATTTGTGATTATGCAAGCGTGATTTATTCATTAGAGATTCAAATTTTGACAATATATATTCATATGCATGAATTATATTTTATTTGAATAAAAAAAATTGATTTGAATATCATTCCATACTTTTTTTTATAATTAAAAATTATATTTAACTACAGAATGTCATGTAAAGACACAAACTCATTACAAATAAAAGTAAACATTACACATTACTAGAAAAAAAATTATATTTACAAATATTTTGTTCCTTTTTAAATTCTCTCTCATTGTTACGTCGCGATGGGAGCGAGAGCGGGTGGTTGGATCAACAGATTGAGAGACGATTTTCGGCACAAACAGAATTTATTACGATGATTACAAAAAAACATAAAAAGAAAAATTCACGATTTAGGCTCAATAAATTAAATTAAAACAATAGACAATCAAGGGCAAATGAGCCAAAGGCAAGTTATTGGTAGCCAAAAAACAATTATATTTAGATCGGATCCAGACGTTT